>NC_057866.1:125282891-125582891 GCF_019393635.1 Dromiciops gliroides | reverse complement strand
AACAGTCCAGGATTTTGGTGTCAAGAACTTTCTTTTCCAAGTCTTCAGGAAGGGAGAGACAGGAGCCAGGGTGGGTTAGTCAGGTCAGACCACCAATACCACCCACAACTCCCTTGCAACCCAGATAGAGACAGCCCAAGACTTTGAATGACTACAAGATGATTGAGTGACTACTCGATTTGTTTTGGGATAAAATGCCAACTTTCTCTGGGCCTCAGCTTTCTTATCTGTAAAACGAAGAGGCTGGACTAGATAATCCCTAGGATTTGGTCAGACTTTTCTCTATTCCTCACCCACAACTCCAATTCCATGCCTTTTTCACAGGCTGTCCCCCCAAGCTTGGCATGTATTCCTTTCTTCATATTTGCCCCATGGAACCCTTAACTTCCCTCCAGAAAAAGCCTCAGCAGCGACCTACACAATGCCTTTCCTACCCCCCCTACTAATATCCTCCCTCATTAACTACACATTTATTTGTATTTACTCTATATAGATTTATCACTCTCAGCTCTGAGATTCATCATCACTTCACAAAGCTGTTACAAGGATCCAATGAGATTTTCAGGCAAAGCTCTCTGCAAACCTTAAAGCTCTATGAGATAAACTAATATTATTAAAGGAAGAAAAGGCCCGACTTTATAGTCCATTCTCCAGGATTGTGTTACATAGTAGAAAGAGTACTGGTGGATCTAAACAGCAGGCCTCAGTTTCCTCATCCATAAAAATAAGGGGGAAGGGAGATTTGAAGAGATTGTCCCTACCGTCTCTGCTGGCACTAAAACTTGTCACGGCTAACCACCTCTAAATGCTCCTTTATTTTCTTGTCACTCCTATGGTATCACAGTAATTACAAGAGCTGCTTCCTACTTCAGAGTCTCAATAGTCAGTTATCCAAACATTCTCAGACCCGCATCAGAATCTCAGGATCTTTGCCAAAGGGATGGCAGGCATGGCTGGTGGACAGATTGAAATCTTATGCATGACTTTTTACAGTAGCAAAGAACTGGATGGAAATAGAGTGGTGACAATCAATTGAGGGGAAAGCTGAATAAAGTCTGGTAGACAAAGAAGCAGGATGCTATTATGAAGTAAATTTTGAATGAGGAATGAAGAGGAACTTGAGAAGACCGGTATGAACTGATGGAGGATGAAATAAGCAGAAACTAAAGAAAGTTACACACCATTACTACAAGGGTGTCAATCACAAGATTACTAGAAGGAAGGCAAATTCTTAAGCAAATTAAAAACTAATAAGAGAATCTGAGAACAGATTAATGAATCACAATCCCTTCTCTCAACAGAGAAATAAGACAGATTATATAGATTGTCAGGCTGAAATTTTTCCTTTTATGGAACAGGGGTGGAGTGTGGTAGTGCCATTGCTATTTGGAGGGAAGGGAAGGAGGGAGGGAATTTCAAGACGTTTCTAATGAAATGTAAAGGGCACTGACTAGGCTTTAAAAAAAATCATAAGTGGGGCAGTGGATAAAGCACCAGCCCTGGATTCAGAAGGACCCAAGTTCAAATCCAGCCTCAGACACTTGATACTTACTAGCTGTGTGAGACCCTGGGGAAGTCACTTAACTCTCACTGCCCCGCCAAAAAAAAAAAAAAGAATACAAAAATCACAGGCATATTTCACTTGTGGGTCTATAGAAGCCTATGGCCAATATGTAAATGGACAACTCTATCAGGCTTCTTAACCTAGGGCTTGGGGGATAGTAGTCCATAAACTTGGATTTAAAAAAAAAAGTTTAATAACTGTATTTCAACAAAATTGGTTTCCTTTATAATCCTATGTATTTTTTGTGCATTTAAAAAATATCATTCTGAGATGGGATTCATAGGCTTCACCAGACTGCTGAAGGGGTCCATTCTTGGGGTAGTAATTCACTAGAAAAAGAGAAGAACTTTCTCCCTTGAGTGCTTTCTCCTTAAAACCAGCGTTTACCTCGATTTACCTTTGGCAAAGAAAAGTAAAAGCAGACCAGGTTTTTGTGAGGGGCTTGAGGGGCACAGGAAATTTTCTCATTAAATGGCCTCTTTCTGGGCAATTTATCGCTTTGGCTGCTTCAGTATACTTTATGATCTATAAATAATCACTAACACCAGACAGGATGTTAATTATATGGTGTAGTGATTCAGAAATAATACATTATTTAAGCATTTCCTCAAATTGTTTCGAAAGCCTCTATAACAGCTAGCCATAAACGGAATGAAATCGGTGGCTTTGGGAAGAGTGAATTTAGTACCATTCTGGAATCCAATCTAACTCAACATTTATGATGTCTTAGGTGACTCCACGGATGAGTGTCAGGTTCATCAGTTCTCAGTCTCTTCATCATCTTGCCCTACTTCCATTGTTAAAGAGTTAAGTATGAGAAAGAGGTGTACTCCAAAAATTAAAAGAAATTCATCTATGACTTCTAAATAATTTAAGCTATTAATTTACCCCATCTAATTTAATTAAGGCTTTTAAACCTGAGTTGAACTGTAACTTCAAAATGGCATCAGGCCATGACTAAAAGTACCATTTCAAAAGTCCTCTTTCTTTAATAGTAGGAGTTCACCTTTATATAGGCTTTAAAAGTTATGAAACACTTCACTGTGACCTTGTGAAGTAGATATTGTAAGTGTTATTACCCCGGTGGTATGGTAAAGTCAAAGAACTGCTAAGTGCCAGAAGACGGACAAGAACCTTACTTAGACTTCTGGGTCCAAGGGGTTTTTTCACTGGAACTTAGTATGTGTTCTTCTAAAGCAGGGGTTCTTACCCTGGGGTCCCTGTATAAAGGGGCCCATGAATTTGGATGGAAAAAAATATCATAGCTTTATTTTCACTAACCTCTCATTGAAATTTAGCATTTCCTACAATCATTGGCAAACGTTATTTTGAGGATTCCACAGGCTGTTCACCCTGACAGCCAATAGAGATAAATAATTGGTGAGAGCCCTTACATAAAAGAGGTCTCACATTCTGGAGGGGACAGCCACTGAATTTAAAACATTTAATCATAATTTAGTTTTCCAGAAGGCCAAAGTATATGTGATTCAGAATATAAATGGTTCCCAATGAACAAAGATAAACTCTAAAATGGTTTTGTTTATGGAGGTGGCATTAAAGCACTGTAAGTGATCAAGTTTAGGAAATGGCAGAGAGGAGCTTTTTCTTCTGTTCTCAGCATTGGATCAAAATGATGCTGTAAATGTTCTATGGATAAAGAAGGAGAATTTGCTTTTCTATAGAGGCAAATCAGGGAACAAAGTCTTTCCTCTGAGTAGCCACAAGCTACCCTGAGAATCTCAGAGAAGGCATTTGTCCTCTGCCTGTAAAAGGAGATATTATTCAAGAATAATACCTGGGAAGAAAGCACTTACTTTAGAGACCATTTTTTATAAGTTTATTGGCCCTTATCACAAAACTACAGGCAACTGTGGGTGATCGAAGGCTAAGCCAGTGGGACACAAGTCCTTGACAGGATCTACCAAATTAGAAAGGCTTCAGCTCATAGACAGCTTCTGAGGATCAGCCTAGAACAATCTGGCTCATTAACCAAGTCTAAAAGATGATGATTTTTTTTTCATGTCACAGCAGTTCCGAGATATTATTGACTAACTGAGGTAGCACAGTATAGTCAAAATAGCCACTGAACTTAAGAGTCGAGAAAAAGACCTGAGACCTCAGAGCATTATTAGACTATGCAACACTGAGTATGCCATTTTACAAGTGTGAAGCCCATTTCCCTCAGCAACTGGGAACAAATTTAAGGAACAAATGAAAATATGCACTTCAAGTGCTCTGTATCAGCTATTTTGAAAGGTAATATTATTGTTCACAATGTGCTAGATCTTTGAGTCAAGGGTGGGATGGGTCTGAATCCCTGTCAATTACTTAAAGACTGACAAATCAAGCCTTGGTTGGAGGGCTTACAAAGTATGCTAATGACAATTAAGCAAATTCAGAGTCTAGAGCCTAAATTTGAGCATGAAGGGGCAACAGGATCCATCTAGTAAAACTGGCTCACTCTAGACATGAGGAAAACAACGTCCAAAGAAGAAAAGGGATTCCATTTAAAGTTAATAAGGGATTTAAAAAAACTTATTCAATGATCAGTAGCCAGACTTACAGATGGCTTCCCAGGCATAAATTGGATTTCCTAGAATCCAAATATTAGCGAGTCCAAATTATACTTCCACTGGATTTCTTAAAGGTAAAGCTATCCAAATGAATATACACTGAATACCAAACATTAGGAGTTTGGAGTTCAATGCAAATGTTGCCACTTAATCCCTGTCATTTTAAAAGTTAGCTTTTCTTTTTAGAGTAGCAAAAAAGGAAGGGAAATTCATCATGGCCAACCTTAGGTATTAATAATGACGATTTTACCAGTTTCAGGGTTTCTTTTGTTTTAAAGAAGAAATGGGGGGGGCGGCTAGGTGGCGCAGTGGATAAAGCACCGGCCCTGGATTCAGGAGTTCCTGAGTTCAAATCCGGCCTCAGACACTTGACACTTACTGGCTGTGTGACCCTGGGCAAGTCACTTAACCCCCATTGCCCCGCAAAAAAAAAAAAAAAAAAAAAAGAAGAAGAAATGGAAAGCAAGGAGATGCCAGTCAATTGGGGAATGGGTAAATGGAGTGTATTAAAGAGGAGAAAAGGAAGTCCTAAATGAAAACACTGCAAAGTGAAGCAAGCAGAACAAAAATGATACATACAATATCAATACCGACACAAATAGAATGAACACCCCTGACGAAAGAAAGCCTGAAACTAGTAATACTGTCTCATTAGAATAGCCTTCTTTACAGAGCTGGAGAACTCTAGGTGTGGAATATGGCATATACCATCACAGTCAGTTGATATATTGACTAGTTTTGCTCAACTGCTTTTTCTGGTATTTTATTTTTATCTTACAAGGTGATGGCTCTCTGGAGAAGGGGAAAAAGGGGAAGGGAGCTATCTGGAAATTAAAATGATGTTTTTTTAAAAAAAAGACCAAGATATGAATAATTTTTTTTAAAATTTAGGTACTTACAACATTTTTTAAAATGTCAACACATCCCCTAGGATCCTAGGCAAGTGACTTGCCCTCTCTAGGAATTGGTTTCCTCATGAATAAAATGAGATGTCAAGCTTAAATGATTATATGTTTCCAGCCCTCTAAAGTGATATGATTCTTAACTGAGCTTACGTGTGCTCAGACCACACAATGGAATGAAAATTATTCCTTTTGATTAATAAGTTCATAGATGAAAAAAACATGAGAGAATGGACAAAACTGTTCGAAGCTTTAAAAAAAGCCTTGTCCTTAATGTAATATCCTTAACTCAAGTAAAAATATCTTTCCAATTAAAAACCAAAACACTTTACACACTTTGTAAAGAACTGGGAAGCATTCCAGTATGGAGAAAGTTCTCCATTTCCTACAATAATGCTACCTCTAAGAACAAAACTCACGCTTTTGAATACTATAGTTCTGGACAATGCCTGAAGTCATTTTGGCTGTTCTCAAATCTGAATCAGAAGGTTAATGGGCTGGGATCCAAAAAAAAATTAAGGTAGGGGGGCGGTGGGGGCAATGATGTAGAGAGTCAACTAAGGGGCTGCCACTTTAAAAGGAAATCTGTCTCCAAGTTATAGATAGAAGAGAAATTGACACAAAAAGACACAAAGGAGAAAGCAATTTTCATTGGTTCAGAAAGCATGCAAACTTCAACATCCATGTCAGCCAACTACAAAAGATTTGCTTTAGGTTTATGAGAGCATGTAATTTTTGAGGTAACGGGATTATAGATATTACATCTATAGACAGTCACCAACTTTATACAATCCCTTTGAAGGAGTCACCAGAACCAGCTCACACCCCCAGGGCCACAGGCCCTCTCCCCTTTGCCTCCCCACCACTGCACCTAAGACTACCTCCCACCCCCTTCCCTAAGTCTCTCCTAAGGATTTCCTGTTCTCTAAACCACAAACTTCTCAATTCTCAGCTAAGACAGGCTAGCAACAACTTTTAACCTATACAAGCCTCTTTCTTCTTCTGCAAAATTTGGACAATACTTGAACCTACCTCACAGGGTTGTTATGAGAAAAGTGAATTGCAAAAAGTGAGGATCTCCGATGTCTACAATTTGGATGTTCCTTATAACAATGCAGACTGAATGGTGACCACATCCTCCCATTATTTCCCCATAGGGAGTGATCCAATGTACCAAAGGCCTTTATTTTCTCCTAATGTTGCCACAGCACCTGCAGAGTGCTTGGACATCCCACCATCCCTTGGCCTTACTATGTGGCCAACCTCTACTTCCTCTGAAAACAACTTTTACTCTTGCTCTTCTAAGTTCCTCACTGGTTATAGGCCATAGTCTACTATAGGCCATCCACTCTACGCCTTGTCGTTTCCCACTCTGTAACATCCATTTTCAATTCTTAGACACTTGTCAAGTTCCCCATCTTACATGTCTATAGCAACATCAAAAGAGTTTTGGTGGAAAAGAGATAGGCCTTTGTTTCTTGGAAAAGTACAGGGATCATTATGGGAACTTTGCAGTTTCCTAAAGGCAATTTAATCTATTCTCCTATTCCTGTTTATTTCTTGTATTGTCTGTCCTAGGAAGGCGGGTTGATGAATAAACATTGAGTTGTCCATCCAAATATATGTAATAATCAGGGCTATAGATATTTTCCATCTTTCCAGTGAAGATGGGTAGGCCAAACTTTTTTCACTGGTTACCAATTTCTTCTGTTTTACCGATTCAACTAGAACAATGTCATTAAAACAAGGAAATGCTTGGATGACTTTACTAGGTAGACCAGGATTCCCTCTTCATCTTGGACTCTTGTGCTGGATCTCTTCCATCACAGCGGCCAACACCTTTGGTGATCAGCTCCTTATTTTATGCCTCACTCTGATGTTTATGCTGAGGGAGGGCTATTGAATATCAGCGGTATTTCACTTACTTTTTCGTGGGCATGAATGGTTTTGAAAATCGCCTCAGAAGGTGTGAAGAAGCTGAAGTCTGCATTGGTAGAAGTACCCATACTAATGCCAATCTCCTTAAGTAAGGTTATGAAAGCCCAAACAGACAAAGATTTTGCAGCCAAAAATCAAAGCTTTCACACACATACATTTAGGCTTTCATGAATAAAGCCTAAATAAGTAATAAATAATAATAAAGCTTTTCGATTTCTTAACTAAATTTGTGTGTGTGTGTTTATATTAGCACTCTGTGTACTAATCATGGAGAGAATTCCAACCACAGAAACCCCCTCCATCCCTGAGTAACTTACTGTCCCTCAGAGTGGTGAGTTAAATGATTTGCCCAGAGTCACACTGTCAGTTATGCATCAGAGACAGAATTTGAACCAAGTCCTGACAAACCAACTCCAAAGAGAGCCCTCTTTCCACTATCTCATTTACCACACTGAAGGGTATGATGCACATCAAACTGTTCACACTGAAATACATACTACTTAAAGGACAAAAAACTTATATGACTACTTCTTTCTCAGCCTCTAAATTTCCATTTTAAATAACAAATACAACTATATGAAGTTTCTTTTGTTTTTTCATTTCTACCACACCTAAGGTTATCTTAAGAAAAGAGAAAAAAAGCAAACCAACTTGGAGGAACACCTCCAAGGTCAAACAGTAATAAGTAGCAGTGCCAAGAAATGAACTCCCAGGTGCTGTGTTCTCGCCACTTGTCCATGCTATTTTTCTTAAGGTCGCAATTACCATTCAACATATTTACAAGAGCACATATTCTATTCTGCAGCTGTTACAAACATGAGTCACTTAGAAAAAAAATTACAAAGAATCATTGAATTTTACTTACTCTTTACATAAACATTAAATGTTACAGAGGCACTGACATCCGAATTAGACACTGAAAAGATATAAGGTCCTCCTTCAGTTCCCTTTAATCTGTTAAGGTGAAGTACACTTATATACCTACAAAGAAAATAAAAATAAATGATCACAGACCTGTGGAATCATGCATTTTTAACATCTCCAATTGGAAATATGACATTTTAATCACTTGAAAAATACTCAAAATTTTTAGAGAGACTTCTCATTAGGAAATTCCATCAGTCCAGGACTTAGATCCAAAAATTCCAGCCTCATTTAGGATTTTACACTTCTGATCTTGAAACCAAACAAATTCTTGGAGAAGTCAATTTTGTATATCATAAGTAAATCAAATTTTTGTAGGCATGAATGGAATGAATTTCTAAAGGCATAAATGTAGGTGAAACAAGGCACAAAAAATATAGTAACAACTGATTTCCTAAATTATAGGTGATATATGTATTTTATTTATGTGTATATAGAAACATAATTCAACTAAAAAGTAGGCGATTGATTTGTTATCTAAAATAAAAGGTTTTGGGGGGCAGCTAGGTGGCACAATGGATAAAAGCACCAGCCCTGGATTCACGAGGACCTAAGTTCAAATCCAGCCTCAGAGACTTGACACTTACTAGCTGTGTGACCCTGGGCAAGTCACTTAACCCTCATTGCCCTGCAAAAGAAAAAAACCAAAAACAACAACAACAAAAAAGGTTTTCATCTAAAATAAAGTTTTCTTGCTACCCTAACATGTCCACTTATAGAGAATTTAATTAAAATACTACAAACTACTATCCACTGAATTTTGATCAAGCAGAATGAAAATAAAGCCCAAGATGATAATGTAAGGGCAATGGAAAAAAACTGATTTATAAAAATTCTTTTCTCTACAATTATGCTTATAAACATTTGATAACATGAGTCATTTACTCAGACTTCTGTTGCCTTCAACTAATTTTTTTTTCTTATGCCCCTCTCTCAGGAGGAAGAAGAAAAATAATAAAGTAGGTATTAGAGTTGTGTGTTTTTATTTTTTGTTTTTTGGGGTTTTTTGGGAGGCAATTGGGGTTAAGTGACCCGCCCAGGGTCACACAGCCAGTAAGTGTTAACTGTCTGAGGCTGGACCTGAACTCAGGTACTCCTGACTCCAGGGTCGGTGTTCTATCCCCTGCGCCATCTAGCTGCCCCCAAGTTGTGTGTTTTTAAAAGCACACATATGTACACACAGCTTCCAGACTTTACTTTGAAGTCAGTCAACATTCAACCCAATGTCTTCTACTTTCAAAATTCATAATCGAACCCTAAGGTCTTTGAGGTCTGATCTATCGCCATAGATGTCAAAATTTGAAGCATTATTCATGAAAAAATACGTACAAAAAAAGAAAAATATATTAGCCTTTTCTGGAAATAAATTTCAACAGAGTTTAACAAAAAGGGTCTTCTGCTTTGAAGGCACCATTCCCTCAAGAATTCTCGACTTCTCTGAGGACACTTAACGATAGTCAAAGCAGAATAAAATACCTATGTACCTCTTAGCTCCCCCTACTCCATCCACATCCCCAACTAGATGGTAACCTCTTAGAAGAAAACCACCGTGCCTTGCTTATAAATCTCTGCATAATCCCAAGTATCCAGTCTGCCTTCTTTCCTTTACCTGATAGTGCTCTGGTTTCCTGGCTTGGCATAATCATCCCATTTGTCAGTTAGTGTTTCATCCGTATATATCCACTGAAGCTGTTTGGGTTTGGGAAATGCTTCATATTCAACCACTAAGTCTATGTTTTCTCCATCATTTATGAATATTGTGGTATTCATCATGGGAAAAATGTTAATGAATCCTTTTTCTAATGATAACAGAAAAAAAGAATCAAGGGGGAAAAATTAACAATGACATTTCCCAAATCCTTCATTCATCAGACAGAATTCTCACTCCATATAGATTAATTCAATCCCCCCAGCAAAAAATTCATTTTCAATAGGGAAATTAAGTCCTGTACCACTTCGTTGATTCATTGATTCAAGCAACTATTAAAAGTCTATTTTGGACAAGACACTGTATGAAATGCTTGGTAAACAGTGTGATAGACTAAGTTTCATTAGGCCACAATTCCTGAACTCATGGAGTTTACAATCCAGGAAAGAGAGAAGACACAAACCTGTAACTACAAATACAAAATTTTATTTGGGTACATATTTCACAAAGGAGCTTTCTTAAAGCCATATGACCAAGAAAACCACATTACCTCTGGGCTGCCAAGATAAATAGTTAGATGAGTTACATGAGATTTATTGTGAAAAGAACCAAAAAGACAATAGAGAACACCAATTATGACTATGTAAGTAAGTAAAGACACCACCAAAGTCTGGAGGAATATACAGAAAAAGGGGAAAGGATTTAGAAGGGGACATGGAAACAGTTGAACTATCCTGTTAAAGATAATGTACATGGGGCAGCGAGGTGGTGCAGTGGATAGAGCACCGGCCCTGGATTCAGGAGGACCTGAGTTCAAGACCGGCCTCAGACACTTAATACTTACTAGCTATGTGACCCTGGGCAAGTCACTTAACCCCAATCGCCCCGCAAAAATAAATAAAGAAATTAATTAATTAATAAAGATAATGTACATATTTTGAAAATTGAACTATAAATGACTAGGCTTATAGTTCCACATTCAAGCATCTTTAAAATTTCCAAATATTTTTTCTATGTAGAGTTGTCAAGTATGAAGCAAAAATAGATGAAAAATATATTACTGTATTTTAAATTTGCTAATATGTACAACATTCTATGTTAATATACCAAAAAAGAAAATCAGTTTAGAAATGGACTCCAGAGAACCTTAAATCTCTACTTCCCACTCCTCAATCAGTCTTCTTTACCTAGAGATGGTCAGTTCTCTGTGATATGAAGCTCAAAATATGTACTTCTCTGAGTTGGTCTTAAAATTTATTTATTTAAACTTTTTTTGTTAGTTTTGGCTTCATCCCATTAAAGAAATTAAGTTTTTGGTGGGTATATTGGTTAGTTTTGCTGAACTGCTTTCCTCTCCCCTCCCCCCCCTTTAAAAATTCTTTATACCATAGGATAGCTCTTTTATATATTGAGAAATGAAGGTGACATAAGAGCAAATATTATAAATAAACATTTTAAAAATAAAGAGCAAAGTTCCATAGGAAATTAGCCTCTTTCTTAATATAGCCAATTCTCTCACCCATATCAATTTCATAGAGATTAAAAATTTTTTAAAACACCCAAAAAAACGGTATCTATTCAATCCTTTTAAGAAGAATATGAATTGACTTAGGAAGGATCAACTCCTAATAAATCACCTAAATGCTTCTCTTTACTTCCCAATTTCCATCATAAACCATTGTGGAAGCTACAAAGTAGTTGAAAACATTCTCGTCAACTATTGGACAATGACTTCCTAAATTAATTTAGGTTAATTTCTAAAGTCACAATACTCTTGAAAATGGATACTTCCACAAGTTCTCAAGCTCATAACTCAAAGTGCTATTTGGCAAAATGTCTAGAAATGTTTGCCAACAATATTTGCATTTAAAAGATTTCTCTTAGGTTTTCTATGTAACAGCCTTATCTTAAATCCCCTGTGGTTTTTCCCCCTGCTATCTTCTTTCACATGCTCAGTGTAATGCTTTTGTCCAGTAGCTGCATCACATTTCTTACCCAGGAAATGAAAATATTAACAGAATTACATGATTCCTTATGGGTTGCTGTTATAAAGAGACATACCCTGGGATCTCTGTACTAGGAATTGTTTGATATCATTTTCATACCCACACTAATGAAATGATCAATGCCTTTCCTCCGTCTTTTCCAAAGCAGACCTCCCTTCACCCAACCACGCCCCACCAAAAACCACCCACAAAACATACAAAACCAGGGTCAGGTTTCAAAGCTGTATGCTCTTCCAGTTATACACCATTGTATTCTTGGAAACAGATGAATGGATTAGGGGGAAAAAATCCGATTACATACCAAGATGTGCTTATAACAGTTTTACTAATTGCTTTCTGAGGCTGATATCATACCAACATGCTCCCTAATCAACTTAGCTAATTAGCACTTATGGAGTTTAATATTTAAAAAGCATGGCCTTCTATTCAAATTAATAAAAGGGCTTGCAATCACGTTTGGGGCCAAAATAGTCTCCTGTCTCTGTATCCTGGCACCATAATTGTTAGCAAAGTATCTCTTCCATGTTCAATCTGATGAAGTATTTTCCATTATGACATGGGAAGAGATGCCAAATTATAAAACAGCAATTGAACTACAGTGTGCCACAAACCTCTAACACTACCATATAAAACATTTATTGAACAAACTTAAAAGTGAAAACAGAATGAAACCCAACACCACATCCATTGGGTTACTACCGTTCTCCACAAAGGGTTTCAGCTGTGCTATCAGTATTGATGGAGGACACACACTGAGATTCTGGGAGGAATTCCGAAACAAGTTTGATACTACATAGAAATGGGGTCTGGACCTGCAATTTCATTGCTCTACAGAATGTCACAGAAGAGGAAATTCCCTCTGTAGACTTTCATTGTTACTTTCTCTGCAACTTATAGTCTTAAAGAATTACCTAGAACCCTGAGGGACTAATTAAGCCCAAGGTCTCATAGACTTTTTTCAATGGTGGAGTTTGAAGATGGGTCTTCTTGGCCGGAAGGAAAGTTCCCTTTCTACTATTCCTTGTTGTCTCTGATATTAGATATAACAGCAAAGTTTGGGCTTTTTGGAGAGAGACGGGGGAGAGAAGGAGTTATTGTTATTTTAAACTTTTGAACCTTTCTCATTGAGTCAAACTATGTAAAACCACTTCATCCAAGCAGATTTTCACCTGGTACCAGAATGTCTATAACTTACAAATATTCATATGGTGGGGGTTGACTAACACCTCACAGATACACACACAAAAAAATCATAAAGTTATTTGGTTGTGGCTAAAGCTATTTGAGAAGACAGAGGAGAGAAGGAATAGCTGGTCCTGCCCATTTTAAACTGTTTTGTTTTTGTTTTGTTTTGTTTTGTTTTTTAGTGAGGCAATTGGGGTTAAGCGACTTGCCCAGGGTCACACAGCTAATAAGTGTTAAGTATCTGAGGCTGGATTTGAACTCAGGTACTCCTGACTCCAGGGCCAGTGCTCTATCCACTGCGCCACCTAGCTGCCCCGTTTAAACTGGTTTTTGCTTTTTGCTTTCTCTACCCTCTCAAGAGCAGTGACTGGTTTTACAATGGTCTTCCTATCAAAGGAGATAAGCGTAAAGTACAGGATCGAATAATACATCTAGCTTGAAGGATCAGGGAGTTGAGAAGGCTGTTGAGCAAAGGACCTGAGTATCCCAGTTAAAAGGAGATCTCAAGTTAGGTAGAAGGGAATCTTACAGAGAATCCAATCAACTTGTTTCATGAAAGAGGAAACTGTTCCAGAGATTAATTACCAAGTTCACATAGCTAGTTAGTGGAAGAGGTGGAATGAGAACTAAATTTCCTGACTCCCCAAGCCAATTCTCTTTCTTCTACAGGGCACAGAGTAAATGGGAGCTGAATGAGTTCACAATGAAGCAAGATAGGAAGCCAATCTCACCACCTAACTTATTTGCTGAAAGGCTAAGAAGTCTTTAAATTTATCTGTTTAAGTCTCTAAATTCATCCTGGACAACTTGATGGCTCAGCAGATAGAGTGCAGGGCCTGGAGTCAGGAAAACCTAAGTTCAAATCTGGCCTCAGAAGCTTACTAGTTGTGTGACCTTGGACAAGTCGCTTAACCCTCTTTGCCTCAGGTTTCCTCATCTGTAAAATGAGCTGGAGAAGGAAATGGCAAACCATTATGGTATCTCCAGCAAGAAAACTCCAAAATGGAGTCGTAAAAAGTCAGACACAACTAAAACGAATGAACAAATGCATTGTATATGCTACAACTGCCTAGGGTAGACTGCACAGCTGACCTGAAGATGAGAGATATCCCAGTGCACTGACAAAAGTGTTAACTACTCACATCTATATATGTACTCTCAAGTTTAGGAAATCAAGGGATTTTCCCAAATTAAATATGTTTAATTAAAGTATCAGTTACAGCTTAAATTCCGTATGGTAGCAAATGACAATGTCAAGCCGGTCCCTGTCCTAGGGACAGATATTAAAAGGTCAGAGAGAAAAATATAAAGATGCCGTATAGACAATACCATGAAAAGCAGTGTGGTTTAGAGGATGGAGGGTTAGGTATCTGTCAGGAAGTCCTTCCTCTGAAATATACTAGCAGCATGCCTATGATTAAATCACTTAACCTCTCAGTGTCCTGGGGAAAACACTTAAATGCAAGTTAGAAAAGTGCTGTCCATCTGCATTCATCCTTTCTTCACTCCACACTGATGAAACTGAAGGTCCTGATTTCCCCTGACCACAGCCCTTCACCTTCATACTTCCCACAAGACTATCATATTCCAGTTTGGGATCCTTAGTTTCAATTATTCCCCGTAAACACCCTATAAACTCAGTAGACGTCCTTCTACCACAGTTGTGTCAAAAACCTTTGACTGTACTTAAGCATCCCTGTGAGCCACAGATCAATGTAGAAAAACACATTTTAACATTATTTATGTTCAACTGTATTTTTATTTATTTTGTTAAATATATTCCAATTACATTTTCCCAACCAATTCTGGTTTTCAAAGTCTCAAAGTCTTCCTGGGGGTTCAGAAGGCAAGCTACAGCTACAAGCTTCATGTTAAACAGGAAATGCACTTAATATAGACTTGTTGACTATAATGAGGGTAGGAGAACAGAAAAGGTCAATGACTGTCCCAAGACATTAGTTAGCATTAGGTTTTGCAGTGGAGAAATCCTCTCCATTTTTCTAAAGTAGAATCACAAAAGAAGCCCAAGATTTTTCTAAATTAGAAGCATCAGTTTACGTTGGCAAACTTGGTCGAGACTTGTATGAGGAAAAAAAAAAAACCACTCCCACACAACCCACAGGTCTCAACTGAAACAACCTTATTTATGTCTTCACACACCCTTTTAGAAAATTTTAATTGGTATAGTCTGGCCTATATGTTCCAGCATAAAGAGGTTACAAAAATATATGGTGTGCCCGCAATGGTCTGTTTTGAAGAAAAAGCTCAACATTCCATTTTAGTGAGGGAAAGAGGAAAAAAAAGTACCAACCCCAAAATTTCATCTCCAACCATAGACAATGATTTATATGTTCCTACATGAGATACTTACCTACTACTTTTAAGGTGACTGTGACATTTGCCGGTCCAAAAGTATTATTGGCAAAACACATGAAGACTCCAGAATCATTAACTCTCACTGAACTGATTTTCAATTCATGTTGACGTTCATAGGCATAATCACCAGAATGCCAGCTTTGAGTATGTATGTTAATCTGTGGGTTATAGGAGAGGGGAAAGAAAAAAAATCAGAGATTAACATCTAAAAGAGATGCAAAAATCTTTCTTAGATAAATTAAAAATAGCAGCAATTAACTTCATCGTATTAATATTCATGTCCTACATTGCTTAAGAAGGAATAATAAAGCATCATGACAAATCTGTCACCGGAACCTCTCTTCATATTACAATACCATATTGAAAGTATGTCATTATAGAGAAGAGAAAAGAAAATGCATATGAATACATTTCTTACAAGTAAATATGCAATCCAAAACTCAAAATACCACAAAGATCAAATGTATAGTCTTTCTGACAATGAGCCAATATTCCCTCTAATATAAAATAGATGTATATCCATCTTCTCCAATAGATTGTAGGCTCCTTGAGGGTAAATTATCTTTGTATTCTAAAGCATCTGGTGTATGTAGCACAGTGCCTGATGCATATCTTAACAAATGCTTGTTGATTGTGTGATTGACAGGTTAACACTGGTAGAGCCTCTAAATTATATGGGATGACAAGGTGAATGGCATATCCAAATGAAAGCAAAAGAATGTTATTATAAAGGCATTCTGCTAGGTTTTCAACACCTCTGCATTAAGTGATGTCTGCATCTGCTCTGGAATAACTAATAACTCTAGGTCTTCTTTAGCACAACGCTACCCAAAGTTAAAGAAGACTCATACCATGCAAATGAAAGAGGGCTGGACTTGGGAGTCAGGAGACCTCAGACACTTACTAGCTGGCCAGCCATAGCTTAACTTCTCTCTCTGAGCCTCAATAAAATGGTAGCAATATTTTCTAATATATTGTTGTTTATTTGGGGCTGTTGGGGAAAAATACTCTGCAATCTCTGAAGCACTACAGAAATGTGGCTTGTAAAAAAATTATTATTCTGAGATACACCAACCAGAGCTGGTGAGGCAATATCCCAAATTATCTCAAAGTTGGCTAAGGAAGGTTAGCAGTGAAATTACTGCAGTGGTGACACTATCTTCTGGTCTTTTGTCTTTGCCCGATGGGCAGGCATTGGAAGGATTCTTCATTTTTAAAAAGTTGATGCTAACTATAATCCTTTTTCCAGCAGAAGAAATTAAACTACTTGAAGAGCACTCAAAATTTAATTTATGAGTTGTGTCAAGAATCAGTGCAGCTACAAATAGAGGAGCTAAGAATGGTTTATATAGTTTTTAATCCAAATCAAGAGACACTTGCCCTGCCACTAACTACCACTTGACCACAGATAAGTCACTTTCCCTGTGCGGGCCTCACTTTTCTTATCTGTAAAATGAGCAGGTTGGGTGAGATGACCTCCAAGGGATCCTTCCAGCTCCATGATTCTGTGAAATCAGCCTTTGCCATAGCAAGAGCTATCGTTTAAATCGCTAGCAGTAATCGACTACTGAGAATTGGGGCCTTCAAAACAAGGTTTGCAAGCAGAGATAGTAAGGGCAAGTGACATTTTCACATTAGCCTTTATCCAGTTCAGTGTTTGACAGACATTTCCTGTGGCTGAGTTAATGTCACTGAGCAGAGAACAGACTCAACTCTAAAGCTGCCTTCTGATAGCTAGCTTTCTATTTCCTCCAACATGATAGGGAATTTAAGTCATTCAGGGATATTCAAGAAGTCACTGCTAGAAATAAATAATTCCTCTCCACAGATGATGTAAAAATTACTACCAGACACCCAAACACCACTGTTAAGGGACCCGTCAAAAGTAATTTTAAGGACAAATGAAAATAAACAATGTGGTTTTCCAGGGTTAAAACTCATCAGGATTTAATGAGTTGTAAATAATGCCGAAGACTTCTCTGGTTGAAAAAGAATATTCAACTTTAAATCCATTCACACCAATGATTCCAAATTGTTTATGAAGTTTATAAAGTATATTTTATATTAAAAAAAACACCTGCAAAGTCAACAAAAAGTCTTTCCTATAGAGAAAAATATAAAAATAAAAGAGTGCAAAAATTATTCCTAAATGTGGTCATTCTCAATTAAGGAGCCACAATTAAGAAAATGAAGCCAATAAATGATTTATAGATGACCTTGGCACAAAGCCAGAAGCCCCATCTGCAAGTCACATACTGTGTGCATATGATTCAGTTTTTTCTTAACCCTTGCTGCTTTGGATTGGGATTTCCCCAAAGAGCTTCCACTACTAAGTGCTTATCAACCAGCACCAGTGGATTAATTGAGAATGGCATGCAGGGCTCTGGGGAAACAGCATTCAGAACAAATTTGCCCAAGGCAATTTGATTTGAACATCTCAAAATGGCTAATTTTCTCTATACACAAAGGCTAAAATACACATATAATTTCAATTTTTCCCAGCTGAAGCAAGGGATTATGGAAAGCCAATTAATATGGGATTGTATTCTGTAAGAATAGTAGACAATCCATATATATGCTTTTGCCTTATTAAATTAAATGATATGGGAACTAAACTTGCTTCCTCTGCTAATTCAAACCAATGCCATAGGCCACGGTTCACACCATCATCTTAGTCAATAGCAGGCTTCATTTAGCAAGGTATCATTACAAGTCTACATGAATACCATTATAATGACTTTGTATTGTGTTAATCACCATGGTTACCTGTCTGGTAAAGAGTTCTTAAAACAAGCATGAAACACCCTATGGCATATAGGGCATGCGGAGGGGGAGGGGAGATAGGGAGTTCTCTCTCTCTCTCTCCTCCAACCACCCTCCCACCCACCCAATATCCACTGCCCTTCTTTAATTTCTTAGAATGTTTATTTGGGCCATGAACAGAATTATTTTTAACAGTTTAAAAATTGTGGCCATGACATTATCCTCAAAATTACTAAAAAGATTTTTATAGAGAGAGTTTCAAGAAAGTGTTTATTAAAGACAAAGAAGATTTTAAAGAAGGAACTTTGTGCAGATACAATGAGTTGGTGTTAATGTATCTCCTCTAAAGAGACCTAGGTACCCAAAGTATAGGAAAAGATTCCTAAAGAGGTAACCAACCATTTTATTACCAGGGATTAAGTGAACTAAAAGGTTAGTTAATAGTGTTTCAGTACTAAGTACCCAGTTAAAACAGCAGGAAAACCTCAAGCAAAATTGTAAGGAATATTTGGCAACTGTTTTTTTTTCCTTTTTCTTTTTTTGGCAACTGGTTCTTAATGGATAGGCCATTGCTTACACAGGGGAACTGCAGGACGATTGTTTAACTATGGAAGAGTAAATTTCGTATATCTTTTCCTATCACTTTAATAATAAAAATACAAATGGGATGAATAGCAAATCTTCATATTGCCCATCATGTCAAAATAATGAGTCATTTGTACTTTAAGCATTTTCCCCATAAATCTCACATCAAGTTCATTCAAAAAGAAGTCATGATACCCTTGACATTCAGTTTTCACTCCCAAAGTTGCTTTAAAAACCACCATTCTGGAAGATGCCAGGCTTACAGCTTTATAAACTCATAAATTTCTCTTCTTTGGAAGAGAAGGGGGGGATGCTCAACTTAACAAAAGAACCTCATAGTTCTCTTCCATTTATTTTGCCTAATCAGCTGAAAACTTGTACACAGACAGAGCAGTTGTGACATCCCTAGAATATCTCATCTTTAGGGTTTCTTTTAGAAGCAAAAGAAAAAACAGGAAGAAATCCACATCTAGGGTAAAAATCTCGATGTTAAAATATATTCTCCCTCAAAAGAAACCAAGAGAGTGCAGAAGATGAATACAACCATGAACGTACCCTATCATTGTCTGTTATCCACATGGACACCACTGAGCTTGCCACATCTTTAATCGTGCATATGACCTCAAACGTCTCCCCCTCCCTGAGAAGGTAGTTCGTTTTGAGCAAGCTGACTTCTGGCACACTCTGTGGGGCTGTAAGAAAAGGGTACATGTTTCAATCAGCAATCTCAGGGAAAGGGCTTACCCTTCTGACAAAATTCCACCATTTTAATATCCTACATTCATTTACTAAACTGTGGGACAACACATATCCACTTTAATTTTTAACCACCACATAGTAAAACACAAGCTAAATCAGGTTAGAGCTTTATCACATGCTCATCAAGTCATTCCTTAAGATTTCAACAACAAAAATATGATGTCAAATGATTTTCATTAATATTTATTTTAAAATAAAAGAAGTTTAGGAATATATCTGGAAATACTCTTTAAAAGCCTGGTTAGGAGCCAACTCAAGTTTGGGAAAGACCTAATCTTTAGCCCCAGATAACTGTTATGGTACTCTAAGTCCATGGACAGGCATGATTAAGCTCTTTTAATCAAACAAAAGACATCCCCTTTTTCCCCACATGCCTTCTAAGAACAATGCTTTGTCCATTTCTGATTGTAACTGAGAGGGTCCTTGCCGCATGATCCATTACCTCCAAGTAGGACTGTCATTTTTGCCTCTTGCTTTAAACTTTTTATCCTAAAAAGAAGTCCTCTTCAGGTGGTATATCCTGGATTTCAGGGGTGCTGCTATAAGGCATCTCTAGAGGTTGTTGGGTTTTGTTTGTTTTTTGGAAAAAACATGATTCCTTCATTTATCACCCCACCCCTAGCCCAGGACATCTGGATGGATGCCACAGAAGGGGTCTGCATCCTCAAGTCATCCTGCTTTCTAAGCCCTGATTTCACCCAATGAATCAAATACAACCAAATTCTAAAAAATCTTTCTAGGCTTGAACATGTTCAAACACTAGACTAATTGCTCCAATAAATAAAATGTAAAAATAAATCCTGGCCCATTTACTCCATTAAACTATAAATTACTCCCCTATTGCTGATTAAACAGACTTGAATAGTGTAATGATAAACCTAAATCTCTGCTAAAGTGTTCATGTGATGTCTCATCATGGGATGGAAATGGACTTGGGTTTTCAAAGGCTCTTTGCCAGGGTGGGCATTGGGCCTGACAGGTCTTGGGTCAGGCTGAATAGTCTATATTTTGCTGTCTGGGGAGCAGCCTAGCTGAATTAAGAAAAGGTCTTCATTCAAAGGGTTTACCACAAAGTAAGTTGTAGCTTTTAAAAAACTTGTTGTTGGGGCAGCTAGGTGGTACAGTGGCTAGAGCACTGGCCCTAGAGTCAGGAGTACCTGAGTTCAAATCTGGCCTCAGACACTTAACACTTACTAGCTGTGTGACCCTGGGCAAGTCACAACCCCAATTGTCTCACTAAAAAAACAAACAAACGTTGTTTTGTTTTGTTTTGGGGGAGGGGGGTTAGGGTGCTAAGGAGAACATCAGATTTTAAATGTAGAAAGATGAAAAAGATCTCGGGGTCATCTAGTCAAACCCTTTCATTTTACAGATATAAAATAAGAAAAGTGAGGATTAAGGATTTTACAGATGAGGAAACAAAATGATTAAGTGACTTACTCGAGATTACATAGGTAGTAAGAATAAGAGACAGAATTTGAACCCAGATCTTTGGGTTCCAAAATCAATGCTGTTACCACAGTGAAGGAAGTACTCACATGAACTAAATCATAAGGAATAGCTCACATATTTGTTCAGCACTTTTAAGGCTTATAAAAAACAACTTCACAGCAATACATGGTAGGTAGTCAAATTATACTCATTTTACAAAAAAAAAAAAAAAAAGAAAAGAAAAAGAAAACAGAACCATGAAAAGGTTAATGACCTGCCCAAAGTTCTACCCCTCACAATATCTATGCAACCTCAGACAAATCCCTTAAACTCCTTGGGTCACAGTTTCTTCATCAGTAATATGAAGGGCTTGAAAAATAATTGATATCTAATGGTACCATACAAAGTTAATGTCAGAACTGGGACTCAAACTTAAGACCTCTGATTCCAGGTCCTCCACTGTCCCCACCAGTATCACCCATTAACCCTTTAAAAGCACTGAAGTGATGACATCCCCAAGTAAAGGCAAAATAAATCCAAACTCCAAACTGTCTACTGAATACATCACAATTTCTGAACTTTCGCTAGTCAAATATTAAATATTTAGGGGAACCTTGGAGTTGAGTAAACTCTTGCAAACTTTCTTACAGCTCAAAAACATGCCTCATCCTATGACTCTATTCCTACCTGCATCCATACTCAATTGAACTTCCCCTCAGACTAGGACCACTTTTATAACATGGGATGCTATATAAGGCTAAAAGACTCTAGACAGTACTGAATGCTGATAAAACATTTCACCCTACCACCTCCTTAATCAAATGGATCATAACTAAAATTTTGGTGTTAACCTTTTTCCCCCTTTTCAAACAGTGGAAATAAAATGAAGCTCTGGTGCATAAAAGATATCCCTATAACCCACAGTCAAGTCCATCTATCGAAAACATGAAGAAACCAACTAGGAAGAAGCTGGGATGAGGATGGGGTGATCAGTTAGTGGACTCCTTGGCTGGTGGCCATTTCTAGTAAGGTGGCCCATTCTCTAGCTCCACAATTAAAGAGGGGTTCATTTACCTGGCCTCACTTTTAGGGTCACCCTGTCGGAGAGCTTCAGTCTTCCATCTTGGTAGGCAGAGCACTGGAAACAAACCTTGTTGTGACTTCTCTTCACATTTTTGATGGTGATGCCTTTCTGGACGTCGGGAACAAGCACCAGGTCCTTGGGGAGTGGCTTTCTGTCACATAATTTCAAGGTAAAATTGGATACCTCTGGGTCTGTAACGGCACAGTTGACTAAAGCATCACTGCCTTCTTTCCCATAGAGAAGTGGGTCCAAAAGGAAGAGAGTTTTTGGATCTGTAATATCAAAAGAGAGGCAAGAAAAGAACCCAGAAGGCTTATGAGGATGGATTTTAGGGTTCCTCGTATAAGAGCCATTGAGTCCAAACCTCTTGTTTTACAGATGAACAAACTGGGGTTTCGTGACTTGCCCAGGATCACACAGGTAATAAGCGTCGGAGATAGGATTTGAACACAAGGCTTGGTGTCTCCAAGTCCTATTAGTCATACATCCTGAGTCTTGCTTTTCAGGCAGTAGAAAATGTACTGATTTATTCAGTTTCCATTCTACCCTCTTCCCAAAACCAGGGTGTTAGTATGTGAGATTTCCCACCATTTTCTATTTCTCTCTATCCTATACCCCTATAGGGCATATGTTGACAACTTCTTTTTCTGATTTTCTTGAAAATGGATCTCTAGGTGGTGCAGTGGATAAAGCACCGGCCCTGGATTCAGGAGGACCTGAGTTCAAATCTGACCTCAGACACTTGACACTTACTAGCTGTGTGACCCTGGGCAAGTCACTTAAACCTCATTGTCCCACAAAAAAAGAAAAAGAAAATGGATCTCTCTCATACTTGCATGAAAGAAGGGGTGAGGAAGAGTTCTAGTCTCATGAGAAAGGGAGAGTTTCTACAGAACCATCTCCTCCTTCCCTGACCAGCTTCTCAATCTCCCAGAGCTTCCTGGTTAAGGATACAGCCAGGATGAAGCTAAGTCCAGAGTTTTAGCCTATCTCTAATGTTAGTACAGTTCAGAGCAAATACTGCACATGGGCCCTAAGCCACAATTTCTTTGTCCAAAAGAACTGGCCAAGAGTATCATTCGTTTTACTCTTTCTTTCTTTTTTTTGGTGAGGCAATTGGGGTTAAGTGACTTGCCCAGGGTCACACAGCTAGTAAGTGTTAAGTGTCTGAGGCTGGATTTGAACTCAGGTCCTCCTGAATCCAGGGCTGGTGCTCTATCCACTGCACCACCTAGGTGCCCCATATCATTCATTTAAAAAAAAAAAAACAAAGCAAAGCATTAATCTTTCCCCAATTGTTGTTGAATTGTTTTTAGTCGTGTCTGACTCTTTATGACCCAATTTGGGGTTTTCTTGGCAGCAACACTGGAGTGGTTTGCTATTTCCTTCTCCAGCTCATTTTACAAATGAGGAACTATGACAAACAGGGTTAAATGACTTGCCCAGGGTCACACAGCTGACTCTAAGCCCAGTGCACTATCCACTCTACCACCCAACCACTCCATAATCTTCCCCCCAATATCTGACCCTTAAAAAAATAAATCTTACATATGTCACCTATGTATATGAAACAGGTATCTTTTATATATCAAGACACATCTTAATACCCAACTATAAGACTGAATCTATTAATTAAATATTTAAATATCAGCTAATCTGGTATGGCTTTACATCTGTTTTACATGAAGCTAAGTTGCACATAAAATTATCCATGGATGGATAGATGAAAGAGATAAAAATAACAAATCTGAAACAAGCCAACAAATAGTTCCCAAAGAGCGAGAAGCCCTTTGTTTTTCATCAAAATGTCCTTTATTAAAACATTTATGCAGAATTCTAGGATTCTTCAGTCTTTTAAAAGTCTGATAATACCAGAAAGAGATTAAATCACTCAAACCCAAATACAGTAATTTCTATATTTCCCTGATAAAAGCCATAGCACAAATTAAGAAAGAAGCTTATCTGATGGAGAACACTTAAAAGAAGTCTCATCAAATGAGATGCTTCTAGACTGTAAGATCCTCAAGGACACAGACTGCCCCCAATTCCCTCTACGTCCTACATCCTGTCATATGACAAATCTATGAAAAACATTTCTGAAAGAAGGGCTAAATGTCATAGAATATTGAAATTATTCCAAATGGTGGTATTTTAATGGAATTGTTTCCAACTTTGAAATTGTCTAGATTGGCATAGGAAAACCTTTCAGGAAGTTAGCTCCAAAGATTTCTTAGTAAATAGGTTTGTTTGTTCACATTAGCACCCTTGGCTAGATCTGAAAGCATGTTTTAGTGCTCCTGTCTCCCACTCAAATACTTAAATTTTCTGATTTGCCAAACTTTGCAAATGTAAAAAAGCTTCAGAAGGGGAGAGAGTCCCACTGAAAACTTTGGGAAAGAAGCTACTTGTGTAACACTATTCTTCCCCTTTCTAGTTACATACTGTTTATATGCAACCACCCTCTCATATCAGATTTTAATTATGTTTTGGAAGAGAGCACTGTCTTACTATAGTGACGAGCTTAAAAAACAATTATTCCAAATGTCAGGTATAGAAATAAATGTCTGCTAGCCTGGTGGGTCCAGGGAATGTGAAAGGCAGATGAGACTGGGGAAAACACTGAGAAAGAATCACATTAGGTAGCACCATTTAATTTCCTGAGTGGCAACAGGTAAGCTTAGGAACACAGGCACAGATTACTCCCTGGTAACACAGGTGGGCTCCATCCCTCCAAATAAGGAGCAAGGTCCTCTTGTCAATGTCACATCCCAAGGAACTTAGGGTATATAGACCCACTTCTAATTTGCCTTTCAACCTTTACAAAGTTCCTCTGTGCAGTTACCACTCACTAGTGTACAGATTCTGGGACAACTCATAAAACAGCACTTCATGAAATGTGAGGTACATGAATGCTAATTATATGATTTATTTTCAGTGCGCCAGGATTCCTTAACAAATCAAATATTTATTAAGCACTTAGACCGTGCAAGGGACATGTGTTTAATTTTACTACAAGCCACAATATTCCCCTGCCTACTCTACTGACCAGTAAGCATCTCCCTTCCCAAACACAGACATAATATGTATGAGTACATGGTAAGTCATTAGATTTGTGGTCAACATTCAGATAGTTTTCTATCTAGGACTGAAATCTTTCCAAGTGTAAGGTTTAGAGTCTAGAACACCATCATGGTGGGATTTTTACCTTGATCAGAAAATGAAAAAACTCAATGATGTTATCTGAGTATGTGAAAACTGCTGCTTCTCAGAAGAGTGATCTCCAGTCAGTCTCTGAAAGGTGCATTTTTTAGGTCTTTAGGGAACTATGGAATGCTCAAAAAAAAGTAGTGATTTTCTAAGTGGAAGAATAAAGACTATTTAAAGGGTAAATAAGACTCCCAAAGGAGTCAAATTTATACTCCAAGAAACGTGTTCGGATGATAGGAAAATTTGATCAGACATACAAGAACATCCTCGTCCTCATTAATAATAACAGTGGGCATTGGTGTGCCATTTTAAGGGCTGTAAAACACTTTCTATACATTAAGAAAGGAGGTAATACTTCATTATCCTTCTAAACTATGACAGAGCAGAAAAGGGGGGAAGAATGCAACCCAATTAAGTGAGAGTTGTGTGCCAGGCGCCTTCTCAAAGCCAGGGACCATTTCCTCCAGAGCTCAAGAGTTCTGTACTTCCTCTAAAACTGAGACCACAGATCTAGAACACGGAAAGCCAACGCATTTACCTTTCACGAATACATAAATGGAACTGCTCAAGCCTTCTTCATTGGTACACGTATATCTGCCTGTATCGTGAGCCTTGGCACTGCTCGTAAGCCATGTTTTTGTAGTTTTGCTGGATTCAAAATGGAGGGGATTCTCAAAAGTCCACTTGACTGGATGAAGATCATCAATACAGGACAACTTAATCTCACTTCCAGAATTCACTGTTAACTGTGATACAGCTGGAAGGATTGATGGTAGAGAATAATTAGCTGGACTGCTAGTAGGTTGAAGATAACCTGCAAAGAGAGGGGAGAAAAAAATCATAATCAAATAGGGATTTTGTTCACACTCATGATTCCTATCTTAGGTGTATCCTCAGAATACAAAGAGGAACACTACCCTTTTGATTTATCACTGAACAGATAGCTTTGTCTAAAGTTGCTAATAAAATACATCCCAAAAAAGTATTTTCTTCTGCAAAAATAATGGGATGATGAGGGTCAGATGATACACAGGCCTGGGCTTGCTGAGCTCTGTGACTTTCTTCAGGTTAAGCATACAGCTGAAGTTGACTCTTTGGATACCTGCCATCACTGAGTAACTAACACATGGAGACTAGACTCGGTGGTGGGTGGTGGGTGGTGGGTGGTATTTTGCCAAAATACTCAATATTTTGGGTTTTTTTCATAGTACCTCTTCATTCAAACTTTCCACTAAAAAAATTGTTTTATCCAAATAAAAGCAAGTATCCTATACATCTAATTTAAATGGAGAAATTTCAAAAGATCCAGGTTTGAATCCTCACCCCACTCATTAGTATTCTTTCAGTCTTGGAGAAGTTACTTAGAATTTTTTTTCCTCAACTGCAAAATGTTCATAATATAAGGTTCTGGTGAAGATCAATGAACTTATAAAGATAGATAGATAGATAGATAGATAGATAGATAGATAGATAGATAGATAGATAGATAGATAGATAGATAGAGCATTGTGTATCCATGAAGCAAATTACAAACGAATTTTAAAAAATATTTATTACACGTTAATATGTGCCAAGAATCAGCAGCAACATTTTCCAAACACTATGCTAAGAGCTAGGGAAACAAAGGGATAATGTGGCATAGTCCTTGCCTTCAAGGAGCTTACTTGGGGAAGACGACAAAGAAAGTTCACCTACAGGGTGGATGGAAAGGTCTGGCAGAAGCAGGATAAATGTCAGGGTTGGGTGTGGTTAATGGTACATCAGCAAATCTCTGTGTGTGTGTGTGTGTGTGTGTGTGTGTGTGTGTGTGTGTGTGTGTGTGTGTGTTTGGGGGAAAGGGGAGGCTGAAAGGCATAAGGCCCAGAGCATAAATTTTTGAAGAGGTGGGTCAGTAAGTGTGCTGATTAGTTTTGCCTGACTACTTGTTATAAAGGAAAAGAGTTCTCCTGGGGGAAATATAATAAGAAAAAAGAATCAACAAAAAAACTTTAAGAAGGAAAAAAAAAAGTCACTCAGAAACGCTGTTGCACGCCGCGTGGTTAAATAAAACACTGATGTCCATTAGACCCCATCTAAATTTGATAGTCAAAATACCTAAACAGAGATGTTGGGATTATATTTAGAAGATCATATGGCATTGAGGAAAATAAAGGCAGACATAGTAAATAAATAACAATAATTCAATTTATTCTTCCCCTGTTAGAAAAAAATATATCAGTCCCTTCTGTAAGGGAACATGGTCATTGATATGGACAGGGCTAAATTCAATACAGGGACTCTTCTAAATAGCTGGAGCTGGTGTATATTCCAGGTAATCCAATTACCTCTTTGCTGAGAGACACTTAAAAGTACATAAATGCATTAAGAATCAGTCAGGTAAATGTGTCTGTTGCTGAGGAGCTCCAAATCAAAAAGTCAACACGTCTGATGGAAAACTCAGCATCGTTCCTTCATTAACAGGGGAGCTGCCATCAATTATTTTCCAGTCACCTCTCTCCCCCAAATCCTAAAAGGCTATTACTATATCTTCTTCCTTTCCAAGGCTATGACTACTACCCAAATCCAGAGTCCACCTCATGCCTAGGCTACTTTCGGACTGTTGTCCATTCTCTACGAAATTCTTCACCCCACCCCCAAAAATCCTTCCTAAATATTGCCACAAAAATTAATCTTCCTGTTTCATGATGTCAGTTCTGTGATGAAAAATTTTCTTTGGTCCCATCCATTACAAGATAAAATTCCTACCGGCCTGGCCTAACATTGAAGGGCCTCAGTCATCTGGTGACAATTAATTTTTTTTCCAAATTGATCAGAGAGAGAAGAATCTACAAAGGAAGAATTTGGTGTGAGAGGGCCTGGCCTTCAACCCCAGCTCGGCTTCCTCTACCTGGGCCTCAGTTTCCCTAGCTATAAAACAAATGAGCTGGTCTAGATGATTTCCAAAGGCCTTTCCAACTCCAAACATGCTATTCTATAACACGGCGCCACGGTATAATCTCACAGTACTTCCACAGGCACCCTTAGTTCTTGACAAAGTGGGCCATTCACCATCCCCAAATCAAGCCTACACCTCCATGCCTTTATTTCCCCAACCAGCAACGCCCTTCAGCTATACCAATCCTATCTCCAAAGTTCAGATCATGGTTTCCTCCATCACTTCAGGCCAGCAGACTCTTCAACACTCACTATCCACAGGATTCATTTAGCACTTTAATCAACGCTCTCCCCCGACTAATCTTTGCTGCTTGACTGCTGCACCTGGGCCTCATCTTATCGACTGCCAAATACCCAAAGGCAAAAACCAGGGGTCACACTACTCTGCAGACCCCAGTGTGTGGACAGCGATCCATCCCAAATAGCAGGTGCTTGAGAATTCCTTGTTTAATGAATAAATAATGAAAAAGGGCAGGAAAGAAGGGCCTCTAAATGCTAGCTGCTCTTCTTATTATTGGTGACCTATCACCAGAATAATATGAATATTCCATGAATAATCATAGGAACTGCCAGGCTAGAAAGAAAATGAAAATAAAGAGTGACTACATGATGAGACCTTTTTAGAGCCCACTGCAAAATTAAAAGACAGTCTTTGTAGCAGCAAGTCTCCGTTCCTACACTGGCAATTAAAAACGACCCCTTTTGTTTGAGAAAATAAATCATCTCTAATCAATTCTCAATTATCTGTGCTAACCAACGAGATGCTCATTCATATCCCACTTTGTAACAGAGTCTGATGTTTGTTCGAGTGAGGGATGCCTTTAGGGTGGAGAGCAGTTCTTCCATCTCACGTATCCATCCTACATGTCCTTTGTCATACCTTAGTTCTAAGGTGCCTTTCAGAGCTCTGAATTAATGAAAAATATGTCCATGAACTCTATGAACTCAGGCCCAGCAAATATGATTTCATGAAGAAGTGGCCTGCAGATGAGAGGGAGAGAAGGACCTCACAGAGCTAGGGGAACTCTCCTTAGCCACCCTCTGGTCTTCAACTTTGCATTTTTGTTTGTTTCCTATTAACAGTGAAAAAAGCAGAACCACAAGAACCCTGCTAACAATAACTATATAGATGAAGACCCCTTTAAAGAGCAACAGGACCAGGGTCAAATACATTGGTGCCAGTTTATTAGTCAGAGTAAACTTTTCCTTCCTGTTAGCAAACTATTCAAGTGTTACTGCCTAAGCCGTCAGTTACAACCCCTCTTTTTTTGTTTCTTTAGTTTTCTTTTCTTCTCAGTTGTCCTGTTTTGCTTAACTCTTTTTGCAAATTATACTTTATAGGTACAGGAAAGTCAGCCTAAATTAGGAATTTGAATAGAAGTTATAAATAATCTTTTTAAACTTTGGTATCACTAAATACTGTCTGTGATCTCTACATTCAGTTCTTCAGAGGCTGGATCTTGTATTTTTCAAATGCAAAGCCTGATGATTGACTGATCTGTCATAAGTGATGTCCCTTTGAAGACACAGATTTTAGTATTTCTTTGGGTTCCTTTGCAGTGTCTAGCAAGGTGCTGGGGCTCATAGAAGGTACCCAGTCAACTTTGGTTTAATGGAAAAAGGGTAGGAGTGTGTATGTAAGACATTATTTGGCTTTCCCCAGCTTAAACATACAGCTGAAGTCACCTCTTTGGAAACATGCCATCACTGATTAACTGACATGTGGGAACCAGACTAGGTTGATGTGGAGTGGGTTCAATTTTGCTGAAATACACAGTATTTGGGCTTTTTTCATAGTATCTCTTGATTCCAACTTTCTTTGCAATTAAAATTATTTTTATTCAAATAAAATCAAGTATCCTACAAACATTTAAGTTAAATGGAGAAGCAGTTTATGTGGAGAAGGAACAATGCACAACAATGAGGAAAAGACCTACAATGAGACAACGAGTCTAATTTGGGGAAGTGAAGAAGGAAGAACTGATTAGATGTGTTAGTATAATAACTAAGGGTGTTAAGGTCTCTAGTTCACCTACCCTTCAGTTCCCATATTGTTCATAGATTTAGAGGTGGAATCGCCCTTAAACCACAAGACGAAATAAAAAGTTGGTGATTTGTACTGCATGAGGTTTTTGGTATACTTTCATATCCCCAGAGGGATGAACCAAACAAACATGAAGTTGGAAAATTTCTCACTGATAAGTGACAACTCACATGAGTTTCTGAAAACCAAAGGATGGTCTTGAAAATAGAACCAAATAGAAGTTTATGAACCCCAGTTCAGTTCAAGTCACTTGTCCACCATCTTTAAAAGCCTATCTATCAGTAAAAGGGCCCACAAAAGTCACACAACCAAAAAAAAAAAATGGCACAAATGAGCCAAATTTAGTTCAGGTTCTACTTTGAAATACATTTTTAGCAATAGATACAACTTCCTAATTATACAAACTAGTTCAATTATATTTCTAGAGTAAAAAACAAACCATACCACTGGGAAAGATAATGGCTCATGTTCTTAAGAGATTTTGGATATGAAAACCTTAAATTCTTAAACAGTTGCATATAATTTTATGTTCATATACATACCTTTCTTGTTCTCTATATATTGAAATGTTGATGTTTGTTAATTATTGTTAAATTAAATTTGAAGTAAATTTAAAAGAACTGCAAACATTTTTAAAAGATAGGAGGGGCAGCTAGGTGGCGCAGTGGATAGAGCACCGGCTCTGGATTCAGGAGGACCTGAGTTCAAATCCGGCCTCAGACACTTAACACTTACTAGCTGTGTGACCCTGGGCAAGTCACTTAACCCCAATTGCCTCACCAAAAAAAAAAAAAAAAAAAAAAAAAGGTACTAGGAAAACTACTGGATTTTGGATCCAAATCTTACTACTGGACTTTGGATCCAAAAGAATTTCCGGTCAATTCTTTGGTCAAATTACATTTTTCAAGGACTCAACACCTAGATGGCACAATGGATTGTGGCACATTGGGCAAATTCTGCCCCAGACACTCACTAGATGAGAGAGTCTGAATCACTTAACCTCAAGTCACTGAACTTCTTAGAGCCTGTTTCCATTTGTAAAATGGGTGGGGGATTGATTTCCTTGCCTTGTAGGTACCTTCCAGCTCTAAATCGATGATCCCTTGATCCTAAATCTAATTCGAACTCCTTTGCCTAGCATTTAAATCTCTGGCACCTCTTTGCTACCTCAACTTCATTCCATCACCCTCCTCCCACCATTTTACACCAGACAGATTGGACTACTCTGTCCTTCAAACACTTTGCGGTTTCCTCCCTCCGGGTTTTTGTTCACACTGTGCTATGAGCCTGACATGATATCCCAACTCGCCATTCTCAAGAAGTGTCCCAAGTTCTTGAACAACAGCATCCTGAATAGGGGAGGGATGATGTCAAGTTCTGGGAGAGTTTGGGAACCAGCCTTCTAGAGAGAAAGGGCAAAGTCCTAAACACTCCCTTGAGAAGAAGACCCCAGTACTCCAAGCTACTCTATGGAGGACAAAAAGAGAAGAACTTTGCCCTCCCCCACTACCAGGAGAGCAAATCCAACCTAGCTTAGCTTACTACATGGAAGAGCCCAAGTCCCTAGGGTACCACCCCAGGACTGAAGCCCTGGGTGCCATGAATGTGTTATCTTCTAGAGGCCCCTGACTCAAAATATGAGGTCCAATGTAGAAGGAGGAGGGAATCTATATTGAAATTGTTTGACATTTAAAGCCCTTAATATTCTGGTTTCAATCTCATTTTCTAAGTCTATTTCACATTTCTGGACTCCCTCCCAGACAAAACATGGAATAACAGGAAGAGCATTGCCTTTAGGAGTCAAGAGGACATGGATTCAAATCCTATCTCTGACATGACTTGTGTGACCTTGGGCAAGTCACTTTCTTAACCTGTCAAAGCTGGGGCGGCTAGGTGGTGCAGTGGATAAAGCACCGGCCCTGGAGTCAGGAGTACCTGAGTTCAAATCCGGCCTCAGACACTTAACACTTACTAGCTGTGTGACTCTGGGCAAGTCACTTAACCCCAATTGCCTCACTAAAAAAAAAAAAAAATATATATATACCAAAAATATATACTTAACCTGTCAAAGCTTCAGTTTCCTTTTTTATAAAAGGACATATTAGATGACAGCTGAAGTCTCTTTTCCTGCTCTAGGTTTAAGATCCTATGATCCTATTTGCTGTTCCTAGAACTTAGAATTCTCTCTCCTGTGCTTTTGTGTCCCAGTAAAACCACACCCCCTCCCCTACTCCAAGCCTGGAATGATCCCCCTCCAAATCTCATCCTCTTGAAATCTCTAGTTCTCTTTAAGGCTGACCTCAAATTCGAAGTCCTTCACAAGGCCCTTCCTGATTCCCCCTCCCTAACACATCCTGTAAATCATTTTATATTAACTTCATATGTATTTTTCATTGACTTATACATTACAAGTTTCCCCACTTTGTAGATTTAAAGGTCCTTCCAGAAAGAAATGGTTTTCCATTTTGTCTTGTGTGTGCAACCCAGCACCTGGGCCCGAGCTCTCTACCAAGAGTAGGTACTCGATTATAGAATGGAAACAACCAGAAGACAATGATTTATCTCATTTGTGTGGCTGCATCCCCATTGCCTAATAATGCATAGCACTTAGTAGGCTCTCAATAATACTTTCACTACCCAACTCAGGAGCATTGTAAGGAAACTGTTTAGCAAACTATAAAGTATATACCTGAACTGTTTATTATTCCTATAATCCAGAGGCGATAATTTGATAGTTCTGCTATGCCTAAGCAGTTCTGAACTCTGTGCTGCTGCAAATAGGAATTTCTGGGCAAAATAGCGTATGACAGAACCTTCATTAGACAGATTAAGGTCCTTATCTGGTTCAAACACAACGTCATTAAAACACACATAAGCCCATGCGATGAGACCTGTAATAAATGCAAGTCTGTCAGACTGATGCTATCTCATCTTCTTCTTAATCTTGTTTATGGGGCCATTCATTTTTTTATATAAGAAAAAAAATCTTCCTTATTCAATACTGTTTCCCATGCATCCCAAAGCAAACACAAATCAGAGAACTGAGGTTATCCAAACAGAATCATGGCAAGAGTGTTTGCATCAATTTCCCAGCCAAGAAAGACTATCTGGTGCTCTGATCTCAAAGCCCACCCGTGTCCATCGTTAGCATGCTGTTCATGCTGAAGTCCCATCACGGCCTTCTAAATTTTATGGAATTGTACACCCTGGCTTTTCATAGCTTGATGAAGGTCCTCTTACTACAAAACAATGAGCATCTACATGATCATGAAAGAGAGACTCCAAGGGGGGAGGGAGGAGAAGACAGACCAGCCACCACACATTCCTTGGTAAACACAAATTTAAAGGAAAGATCCAATGCAATCCAAGAAGCATTTATTTGTTTTCCTTATTTGACTTTATTTATTTGGGGCTGGGGTGGAGAATGGGACCAAGCATTTATATAGGGCCTACTCTCTGCCAGGGATCGGTAAGCTCATTTACAAATATTACCAAGAAGCATTTATTCAGCACCTACTACATTCCAGGCACTGAGCTAGGTACTAGGCATATAAATACAAACATTGTTAAGACAGAAGTTCTCAAAGGCTTCTCTGTGTCATGGACCCTTTGGACAATTGAGTGAAGGCTATGGAGCCTTCAAAATAATGTTTTTAAATAATTGAAGGAAAATGCTAAAATTTTAGAGGTTAGTGAAAAATGAAGGTCTATTTTTTTCCCATGCAAGTTCACAGACCTCCTGAAATCTATCAACAGAACCCCCCCCCAACCTCGGGGACCCATGTATGGGAAGTTAAACGCTCCTGTACCAGACAGACATACCAGGTAAGGCTGTTTAATTTACATCTTTGTACGGACAACACCTAGCACAGTGCCTGGCACATTTTTGTCATTTTTCAGTCGATTCCGACTCGTCATGGCCCCATTTGGAGTCTTCTTGGCAAGGATACTGGAGTGGTTTGCTATTTCCTTCTCCAGCTTATTTTACAGATAAGGAAACTGAGGCAAACAGGGTGAAGTGCCTTGCCCAAGGTCACACAGATAGTAAGTGTCTGAGGCTGGATTTGAACTCAGGGAGACAAATCTTCCTAAGTCCAGGCCCGGTGCTCTATCCACTGCACCACCTCTCTGCCCTGGCCACAGAGAACAGGTCATCTTTCATCTCAGTCAGTACCACTGCATGAGTCATATGCCACATCTGGAAGGTATTCCTATCTCTACTTCCCAGAATCCCCTAGTCTCCTTCAAAGCTCACCTCAAGTGCCACTTGAGAAAAGGAGGAGGAAAGAATAAGCATTTATATAGCACCTACCAAGAACTAGGCTTTGTGCTGAACACATTTGGAAATAAGTATCATTCATTTTATCTTCACAACACCCCTGCAAGGTAGGTGCTATGATTATTCCCATTTTACAAGTGAGGAAACTGAGGTTAAGTGGTTTGCCCAGGGTCACACAGCCCCTAAGTGTCTGAGGCTGAATTTAAACTCAGGTGTTCCTGACTCTAGCTGCCTCTTATTTCCTGATATGATTGATCCTCTACCCCTTCCTATTTCCTTATTCCATAAACTACCTTGCTTTTATTTTGAAAGAACTTACATATGTGCATATTGTATTCCCCCAATAAAAACTAAGCTTCTCCAGGGAAAGTACTGACTACTAACTTTTGCCTTTCTATCTCCAGCACATAGCAAAATGCCAGCATGCAGTCAGCACTTAATAAATGCTTGTGGGTAGACATTGATTGCTGTAATTGTTTTTACATCTTCTCAGGTTACATTCGCCACAGTGGATGGATACAAAAAAACTTAAGACTAGGAACTGCTTTGAGGGCTGATGTTTCATAGCTCAGGCAAAAAGTTCATCAAATATGGGGGGCGGGAAGGAGACAGAGCCTCAACTTTAAAAGAAAACCTTTGATTTGCTTTGAGAAGTAGAAACATCTTGGTTTCTAAAGGATAACTTACAGATTTGGGAAGCCATCCTCTGAACTAGCTTTTTGGATGGCAAACTACCAACAAGGTAGATTTGCTTTTGGCCACGAACACTCACAATGGGAAAGGGGGAGCCTGGGTCCCAAAGACCTGGAAGAATCCCTAGCCATTCAGGACTGACTTCTTTAACGGAGCATCTGGCAAGATTGAAAAATCAGCTTCTTATATTCTATAAAGTCGGCTACATGGAAATATACAGCTCAGTCTGCAAGTTGAAAGATGAAACATTTTACTGCTTCTTTTGGGGGGGGGCGGGGCTCTGTCATCACCTAGCTGCATATGCATCACTTGTAGCATGCACTTCATAGGTAACTGAGGCTCCTATCTAGCAAAGAGCCTACTTAAGAGGAGAAGGGAGCAAAAAGGAGGGAGAAAAAGAAGAAGAAGCCGGTGTTTAAAGGAAGTAGCACTTCCCCTTTCAATGTTCTGATCTCAAAGGAAGATATGGTGAGGAAACTGAATACTGACATTATGAAACAAGTCTTTCAGGTTTCAGAAAAGGTATGCTTGTAATCACACAACATAAAATTCACCTGAAGACCACAGCCGACTCTCAATGTGGCAACATGGATCCATCCCTAGAATTGGAAGCCTAAATTTTCTCCTTTCTATGTCTTTCCTCCAAATGGTCCCCTGGAGCTACAACTGTAGATATTTATATTCCTGTAGGGTTATTTTTTTTAATTTCTGGGAAGCCCTTATTGAAATCAAAACTGGATGATAAGAAAGGATGACTATGGCTTTGGAGGCCTTCTGAACAAGGAGGTTCCCCCCCCCACCCTTGCCACCTAGGAAGCTGATGGGACAACAAGTTACTGACTTCTCTCTAAATGTCAATGCCCCTGGTCTTTCCAAGTGAAGTTAAAAACACATTGAAGGCTTCTAAAGAACAGCAGTGGGGATGGCTTTGAGGATACCTCCTAATGCAAAAGGGGTGTCTGGACCCAGAAACACAAATAAGAGGCCCATTAATTTATGTGCCTGTTCTCAATAGGTCCCCACAGCCTGTGTGTCTCATGAAGTGTGTCTTTGGCTGCTTCCTTCCAGGAACAGATGGATTTCAGCAAGATCCTGTAAACGGACCCGGTGAACATAAACTGCTTTCTTGCTGGCATTTTCCAGAGCACATGTGGCACTCATTGGGAAGCAAATGATGGGAGGAGGAGAGCATTTGTAAATTAACCGACCACCAGGCTTGTTTTCTCTCAAAAGAAAATAGAGAGCCTTAAGCAAAAGTGAAATGTGGATTCTCCACAGACTCAGGGGCCTGAAATCACTTTGATTAAGACAATGGAACTTTGCTAAACTTAATCACTCTCCCCACATCCCCAAAACATACTCAATAAATTGATTCTTGTTTACTCAACAGCATCAGAAGGGACATCAAAGTATTCAGGTTCATCTTACACCAATGGTGTCAAAATCAAATAGAAATAGGGCTGCTAAAGCTGACATTAAAAAGCCTGCAAGACTGATCCAACCATTCTGGAGAGCAATTTGGAACTATGCCCAAAGGGCTATGAGGCTGTGCATACCCTTTGACCCAGTAGTACTAGGTCTCTATCCCAAAGAGATCATAAAAAAGAGAAAAGGACCCACGTGTACAAAAATATTCATAGCAGTTCTCTTTGTGGTGGCAAAGAACTGGAAATCAAGGAAATGCCCATCAATTGGGGAATGCCTGAACAAGTTGTAGTATATGAATGTAATGGAATACTATTGTGCTATAAGAAATGATAAGCAGGCAGATTTCAGAAAAACCTGGAAAGATTTAAGTGGACTGATGCTGAGTGAAGTGAGCAGAACCAGGATAACTTGTACACATTAACAGCAAGATTGTGTGATGATCAACTGTGATAGACTTAGCTCTTCTCAGCAGTAAAATGATCCAAGACAATTCCAAAGGACTCATGATGGAAAATTCTCTCCACATACAGAAAAAAGAACTGTGGAATCTGGATGCAGAGTGAACCATGTTGTTTCTACTTTTTTTTTTCTTTTTTGATGTTTTTCCCTTTTGATCTGATTCTTCTTTCACAAGATGACTAATGCAGAAATATGTTTAATGTGATTGTACATATACAACCTATATCAGATTGCTTTCTGTTTTGGGGAGGGGGGAGGGAAGAGAAGGAGGGAGAAAAATTTGGAACTCAAAATCTTATACAAACAAATGTTGAAAACTATCTTTACATGTAACAGGAACATAATAAAATACTTTTATGATTAAAAAATGCCTGCAAGTTGCATATTGACTTAGAAAACTACAAATTAACATTTATCTATGTTTTACTGTAATTTTGTTAAATACTTCCCAATTACATTTTAATCTGGTTTGGGCCCCAGGTTTGACACCTTTGGTTTAAAGGGCTAAAAATTTCTTACAGACCAAGAACCTTTAAAAACAACAACAAAAACCAACTAGCAATTCTTAAGGCAAACTTTTATTTCAGGACCTATGATGACCTGCATTTTTGAACTGACCAAAAACCCCTCTGTGGCTCCCAGCCTTCACCAGAATAAATAAAGACTCTCTGACTTCCCTGCAAAATAACTGCTAGAGTTTATATTTAGCTTAGGTACTTATCTATGTTATCTTCCACCTTAATGGTTAAGCCAGTCCATTGCAATGGTGAAAACCCTTAAAATCCAGGCCTTAAATAGGTCTGACAGATTAGGAAAATGGTTCTTTTCCCTATCTCCTATTTTTTGGTTAGACAGTACATTTTTTCCATTCTATGTCATTTTCCAAATGACACCATTTTCACAGCAATAATGCAGCTGTCCACGAGGAAAATAAAAACAAAGGCAGAGGGGCCTGTTTCATTGGGGAGGCTGGGGAGGGCAGGTATTTTCTAAGTTGTAAGCAGCTGTTTTTGCCCTCCGCAGCTTTTTTGCCTCTGGACAACGCCCAATGCCCCTAGCGAGACCAGCCTAGTGGAAAGACTGGATCAGGTCCGTTGCCAGTGTTAAGGGGCTGCTGTTTATCTGCTGCTCCTGCCTAGTTCTCCAGATTGTCGAACCAATCAAATAAGGAACAAAGGGATTCTTAGTGTTAAAAGGCCTTACTCAAGTTCAAGTTCTGGCATGTACAGATAAGTTTAGAGCTGGAGAAGTCCCTTCCAGGTCATCCATTCCAAATGCCTCATTTGACAGGAGCAAACTGAGGCCAGGAGAGGTCCAGTGACTTGACCAAAGTCTCTGGCTAGAGGCTGAATTCCACTTGAAGTCTTCTGATGCCAAATTCAGTGGCATTCTCTCCAGCGCCTCAAAAATTTCAAGTTTGAGACAAGTGCCCAGAAGGCAGTGTATGTTTGATGCATGTTATAGAGCAGATTTTCATGGAGAGATTGATTATATGTAAACCTAATTCCAAAAGTAAAATTTTAGTCTCAGGGGAAAGGTACAAACATCAGTAAGTAGCTTAACTCTAGGGATGCTAGTAAAAACTGCCTTGTGTATATACTCTTTTTTTTTTTTTTAGTGAGGCAATTGGGGTTAAGTGACTTGCCCAGGGTCACACAGCTAGTAAGTGTTAAGTGTCTGAGGCTGGATTTGAACTCAGGAACTCCTGAATCCAGGGCCGGTGCTTCATCCACTGCGCCACCTAGCTGCCCCCGTGTATATACTCTTGAACAATATTGGAAGATAGTTCTTCCATTGACAGTTTTAAATATAATAATTCTTTTTATTTAATTCCTAGCTGCTATATTCTTTAGAGGTCATTAGCACTACAAAAGAAATTTACTTTGACAAAGAGAGAGAGAGAGAGAGAGAGAGAGAGAGAGAGAGAGAGAGAAAGAGAGAGACATAAACTATGGTCATGATTAGTTTTGTTCCAAAGAACATTCCTCCTCCAAATACACTGTTGGTAAACATTCAGGGTCAACATAGGCATGGCCAACTATTAGCAACTTTACTAACACCATGCAAAATTCATCATAATTTGGTCAACAATCCTGATCTGAGAATCCAAACTTGGTCTCTGCTTCACAAGGAGAGATGGACGACTGCCTGGACCACAGAGAGGCCTGGTGGCAGTGGAAAGCAAACTAGATTTTAAGTGGGCTGTGTCACACTTACCTGCATGACCCTGACCAAGGTCATTTCACCTTTCTGTGCCTATTCCCTCATCCATACAATGAGGAAGTCTGCTGTCGAAAGCTCAAAGGTCTCTTCTAGCTCTTGGTTTATGCCCCTGTGATATCCAAACCAAGAAATTTCCTTTCATGTGTGCCATCCTTACATACCAAATTACTGATTCATGTTCTGGTGAGAAGAGGCGACCAGGGTGGTCCCAGCCCCCCTCCTTGTGGGAGGCAGAATGATGGGGAAGAAGTCCATATTGCTATCTATGACTGAAAGGCTGATTCTTTACATAGCCTTTGGGTGCCCCCCTCTCTGTTTTAGGCTTCCCTAGAGTTCAACCAGTCTGTGGTTCCTTTTGCTCTCATTCAGTTCAAAACTTCCTGTCTAACCTTTGCTTCCTTTCCAAGTTCATGGGCCCCAAAATGGTGGTGGTAAGAACGAAAATTTCTATGAGCTCTGGGAGCAGGGGGAGGAAGGTCCTGGGCAAGGTGGCCAAAGGACATCTTTCAACAGTAACAGAATTTCAGGTTTGGAGGGGACCACCTAATCCAAAAAATACCCCCCAAATAATCTCCAACACAATGTAACCGACAAGTCATCAGCTAACCTTTGCTTGAAAAGCCTTCAATGAGGGAAAACTCACCACACCTGTCCCCAGGCAGCTCCTTCCATTTTGGGGTAGCTCTAATCATTGGGAAATTTTTCCTTGAATCAAATTTAAGTCTGCTCCTTTGCAATTTCCCCCCATTGTGCCTAGTTTTCTTTGCCCATGTTAATTGAACTAAACAAATTGAATCCCTCCTCCACATGATAGAGTTTCAAGTACTTGAAAACACTATTACGTCTCCCCCCCCCATCCCCCCCCCCCCCCCCCCCCCCCGCCAAGTCTTAGCTTCTTCTGGCTAAACATCTCCAATCCCTTCCATACATCCTCAGATGGCATAGTCTCAGATGGCACTAGACAGCAACTGTCACAAGAACATGGAAAGGGTATATTGGTGATAACTAGCCAACATGCCGCTGAAAATCGAGCCATGTGCCAACTTGAAGCAAGCGTGACATCAGCTGCCAACTGGCTGGAAGAATAGCTAATGGTTAGAGGAAGCACTCTGACTCTCACACCCTATATCACAACTGGTTCCAGGCCCTGGGACCAAATGAATTATCGTGTATAAAGTGCTTCACCAACTCTAAGGAGTCATAAATTCGAACTATTGGTTGTTGTTTGTCCTTCCTTTTCAAAGAAGACCAATGACATCACAGGGTGGTGTCTTGACTTGGTGAATTGGACTTAGCCGAGGCAGGGCTGTCCAAAGTCATGTGCCTCATTCTCCCTTCCAAAGTCATCAAAGTCCAGTGACGAGAAAAAAGTCAACACCACTGGCAGATTTGGCCCAGAATCCAGTAGATGACCTTTGGTGGCATCTTTGACAGCTGACTAAATGCTACACGCTTTATAATGCTTGCTTCAGCTGCCATTGAGACAGATTGCTCTTGTCCACCCATTCTGCCAGGGGAAGTCTTCACATGCTTGGGGTAAACGCCCCCTGATTGATTGACAGGTTTGAGGTCTGTCAGTTACCCTCAACCTGGTTTAGCCCAAGACCATTTTGGGGGGAAGGGGAGGGGAGAGGAGGTGTTGAGCATGCTACAGCTTCTTGGAGCCACCGGTGAGAGTTGGGTGACAGGGGGACACCAAAGGTGGATAAGCAGTTCTGAAAAGGGATCAGTAAACCCTCATACCAGAGGGGCTAATCCTCCTTGAACACTCCAAATACCCCTAGGCTATTGGTATTATTATTATTATTATTATTATTATTATCCCTATTACACTACAAAAAAACAACAAACATTACAAAGTCTCCTCAACACTCCAATTAAAAGGGAACACCTACCTCTCCCTTCCATCCCCATTTTTGGCAGAAGGAACAGAAGATATCTAGTTAGACATGCCCTGAAAAGAAGCCATATGGGTAAGACACAAAAAGCCATCCAGAAACAAAGAGTCTTTATGATTTGGAGGCTAAATGACCTTGATCTTAAATAAGTTGAGGATTCTAAGTATACACTGATGCCTTTTTCCAGTATACCATGGCATGAGCCAAGCTAACGCTGGGAAGGGCGACTAAGTGGCACAGATAGAGGTTCACAGAAGGTAAAATGGAAAATGCTGGTTATATGAAATTTAAAAGGTTTTGCACTAACAAAACCAATGTAGCTAAAATTAGATAGTTAGGTGATATGGGGGGGCGGGGGGGTCCTTTGCCACAAGTTTCTCTGATGAAGGCCTCATTTTTCAAATATACAGGGATCTGATTCAAATTTGTACAAATGACAGCTATTCCCCAGTTGATAAATGGTCAAAGGATACAAACAGACATTTTTTCAGAGGAACAAATTCAAATTTTCTATAGCAATCTGAAAAGATGTTCTATGTCCCTAATAATTAGAGAAATGCAGATTAAAACAGCTGGGAAACCACCTCACACACATTAGACCAGCAAAGTTGAAAAAAAAGGAAAATAACATGCTGAAATGGCTGTGGAAAAACAGGTGCATTAATGTACCGTTGGTGTAGCTGTGAACTGGCATGTCCATTCTTGAAAGCAACTTATACCAAAAAACTAATAAATGGGCATGCTTTTTGACCCAGCAATATTGCTACTAGATCTATACCCCCCAAAAAAATCAAAGGAAAAGGTCCATCTGTAAATAATTATAAGCTGCTTTTTTGTGAAGGCAAAAAATTTAAAACTGAGTTTCCATCAACTGGGGAATGATTAAACAAGTTATGATAGATTTTTAAAATAAAAAAGAAATGTTTATGGAATCAAACTGGTAAGTTCTATTCTATCCTAACCTACCCTACCCATTCTATACTAGATAAAATCTTGTTAGATGCACTTCCAAATATAAGCAGCCCTATTCTCAATAATTCTATATCATATCTTCCCTTTGTCAAAGAAAACCCAGAAGTGAAATCTAAAGACATTGAAACCACAGCAAGAAGATCAAAAGAAAGAGGAAGTGGATGCTAGAATCGAGCAACAAAAAAAAAAAAAACTGGCCATGGCAGAGAGAGAGACTTAGGGACCAGCAGCTGGATAGCTAGTCTTAAATTAACCTAGGCAGAGTTTTTTTAGTTCATCAGCAATCTGTTCAACAGACATTAGGCAATTAAATTATACCTATCCAAACGTTTTAGGGGAAAGGGTTGTTGGCTTTTTTCATTTTTTTCCAAATATGAAGCAATAATCTGGGAGTAGGACAAGAATGAATAACTCAGGGGCAGCTAGGTGGCGCAGTGGATAGAGTACCAGCCCTGGATTCGGGAGGACCCAAGTTCAAAGCCAGCCTCAGACACTTGACACTTACTAGCTGTGTGACCCTGGGCAAGCCACTTAACCCTCATTGCCCTGCAAAAAAAAAAAAAAGAATGAATAACTCAAGGAAAACAGCCTTGTGATTCTATGAATGCAAACATCATACTCAAGATACTCTCTTCCCACTTGATACCTGAAACCATCCTCTTACTCTACAGGGAAGGAGACCACATTTTTGGAATTTTCAAAATTACCACATACCCTTTAATAGTCAAAGGAAGTAAAATTCAGATAAGCAAACTCTCAAAAAAGCCTTATGGTCTCAAAGCTTTGTCACTCAGATGGACACAGGAGAGAGGTAAGTGCATTACAGAATTATTACACATTGTACGCAGTCTGACCTCAAGGGTATTAGGCATCTTACTCAGGGACTTGGCAAGGCAGGCTTTTAAAAAAATTAAAACCCTAGTACACAACAAGCAGACTACCTAACAGGGTAAAAAGAACACTGGATCTGGAGTCAAGAGGGCCTGAGTTCCAAACCTGACTGCACCACTCACTTCCTGTGTGACCTTGGGTAATTCACTTAAAATCTCCTAATGTAGGGGCAGCTAGGTGGTGCAGTGGATAGAGCACCGGCCCTGGATTCAGGAGGACCTGAGTTCAAATCTGGCCTCAGACACTTGACACTTACTAGCTGTGTGACCCTGGGCAAGTCACTTAACCCTCATTGCCCCACAAAAAAATTAAATCAAATCAAATCAAATTTCCTAATGTCCTTTGTAAAATGGACTCCATGACCTCTCTAAGATCCATTTCGCCTCTCTATCTATATAGTCTAATAAGCCTAATGTTCTGGCCTTCCTGCTGACCAATGCCCCTTGCCTATAAGAATCAGGCATCTACCGAAAGGAACTGTAACAAGAAAAATTTCAAGAATGTGGTTCAAACTTTGCCAGGGTTCTGTATCTTGGAAGTTAATGCAAACCTGCAAAAACAGATTTTCTTTAGTGAGCAAATCTGCCTGGCTTTTACACCTAGAATTTGGCCTAACACTGGGTCTCCCTGACAAACCCTGGCAACTCCACACACGGGCACAGATTTCTCAATTCCCCAAGCTTTCAAAAGTGTAAAATTTTGCAGCGTTCACCAGCCATAGCTACCGTGCTTCAAGCAGTGACACTAGATCACAAATGAAACTTCTCATGCACATCTGAACTAAATCTGGTTAGATATATCCCATGTCCTAAAATTCAATCAAGGCTTCTTAGAAGTCGCGCTCAGGAAACACACCTCTGTGCGTTGATCTAAAGCACTAAATCAGCTGCATGGACAAGCGTCTTAAAACACTTACTAAAATATCAGCCCTTTCATTAGTTAAGAAACTAGTCTTATGTTTTATTTTTTTTAACCAGATTTCTAAACTGCTAGTCAGAAAATAACCGCCCCCATAACTTCATTTTGTAGCCATTCTCCATTTGAATAAACAGAGTAGAAAATAATTGGATCAAAACAATTAAATTGTTTTAAAAGCCCACACTAATGGACAAAATTAGCTTATTCAAATTTGTTTCTGCATTTATCAGAACCCTTGCTGGTCAATTTGCTTAATAGGTTTTCACTTTTCTCTTAAATTTTTCTTTGGTTACAATCACTCAAAAAAAAATAAAACAAAAACAAACAAAAACAAACACATTAAACCTGCTTCCATTTTCAAAAAAAAAATCATTAATGATCAGCACAGGTTTGAAATTGCTTCCTCTCAATCTCTTTGTAGAAAACAAAAATAAATCATTTCTGTAAGAACTCTATTATCATCCTCTATTTTCACAGATAAGAAAATGTTTCCAATCTATTCCTCAAGAAAGCTTTGCTTTTTTTTCATTCTATGGCTTTAGAATAATGGACATTCCTAAGAGGGGGGAAAAGGCCCATTCCAAAATTGTAGCCTTTTACTATATAATTTAAATCAATGACCAGTTGGAGGAGACTCAATTGAGGAAGGAAATTTAGTATTTTTGGAAATCTGAATTAATATTATGTCAAGCCCTGGCAGTATTTTTATCAAATGACTATAATTAGAGATATGCAAATTTTTTCTCCCTGACAAAAGCCAAGGGAGGGAAAAAAAGCACCTAATTGAGTAATGATGTTATCCTTGTTAGGCAATATTAAAAACATACATGTGGGCTCAGTACTTTTAAATCTGGGAAATATCCTTGTCTTTAACAGAACTCAAAGAGCATTACTCTAAACCAATCCCCCAGCAGCACAATCATTCACAAATCCGTTAGAAGCAACTGGTTCCAAACAGCCTTTATGATGTCTAGCTCAATCAGTCAGTAACAACTTTTCAATAATAATGATAACAACAATAATAACTCTGAGACTTGCAAAAAGCATTCATTCCTTACCGTAACCCTGAGAAATAGGCACCATTATTATCCTCATTCTATTTTTTTTTTGGTAGGGTAATGAGGGTTAAGTGACTTTCCCAGGATCACACAGCTAGTAAGTGTCAAGTGTCTGAGGTCTGATTTGAACTCAGGTCCTCCTGAATCCAGGGCCAGTGCTTTATCTACTACACTACCTAGCTGCCCCCTATTTGCCCTCATTCTAAAATAAGAAAACAGGGGCTGAGGTCATACAGATGGTAAGTATCTGGGGGCAGAATTGAAACTCAGGACTTCCTGATACTTCACCATGAACTAGACACTGTGGCTACAAATACAAAAGACAAATATCCCTGCCCTCAAAAGGCTTATATTTTGCTACACATGTCTGACATATTCACAGATAAGTAAACACAGGGAATACACAAATTACATAGAAAGGGCAACAACTAATTGGGGGAATCCAGAAAAGTCTCTTCAGCAATATAGCCTTGAAGGGAGGGGTGAGGGTTCCAAAAAATGGAGAGGACACAAGAGGGCGTTCCAGGTAAGGAAGCGACCCTATTTGAGGGAGTAATACACAACCATCCTGGAAAAGACAGGCTGGTGCAAGACTGTGAAGGCCTTTAAATGCCAAAAGAGAATATGCATTTCTTATCCCAGAGCCAACCGGGGCCTGTAGACAAGGTGACAGATGATTATCACAGGGAGCAACAAGCTTAGAAAGTCAATGCCAGGCAGTCTGAAGTGCTGTGTGTGAGGGGGGTTGGTCGTTTTCCTTTCTTCACTGTTTAACATTTTATCATTTTCAAATTCTCATCTATCATTTCTTCTTTAATAGCTTCCTTAGCATAAAGACGGCTGTCATTGATCAAGTTTTCAAGATGGTGCAGAAAGCTGAGTCTGGGCTCAACCCAGAGAGCTCAGTACTGTGACCTTGAGGAAGGCCCTTAGACCTGCCTACCTGAGGGAGGAAAAGAAGAGATCAATTGATCAAACTAAAGGATCTCTAAGGCCCCTTCATTACAGAAACTTCATTCAGTTCCAGAAGAGCTGCTGGCTTGTAACTATATTTGGCAGAGTAAAGGTTGTCAGGCCACACCCACACCTTCAATTCAATCTATGACTATCTGCTATCTGGAAATCAGACATCTGAAGTCAGGGGACCTGGGGCCAGATCTCAGCTCTTCTGCAAGCTAGATGAACATGTTTCACCTGTTTAGGCCTTAAGTTTCCTTATCTATAAATTGGTCCTGAAGGGTAACTCCTTCCAGCTCTCAATTCTATGTGCCCTTATTTTCAGATGATCCTGCCTTCCTCTGAGATCTATAACCCTAAAACTTTATGAAATGATGAATTTAACAAAAAAATTATACTTTTAAATAAAAAATGTCATCCTACTTTTTTCTTTGCTTTGTATATATGCGTATATGTTTGTGTGCATGCATATGGTACATATATACACACATATATGTATATATATAAACATGTGTATATATACACACCTATACCAACACACATATACACTGAGTAAACTAAAACAGCTTGGTCCTCCTTGGTGTTAACCTGTCTCATATTAGCTCAGAGATGTTACTGGAAGATACAAAGATGTGGGTTAGAAAAGGAGTTTTAAACCTGGCATGTGTTTTAAATATAAGTGGGTGGATGAATGGATGGATGGATGGATGGATGGATAATTGCTTTTCAATATAATTGTTTTCCTTTGTAATCTTCATCAATTTTGGTTTATGCAGTTAAAAACACTATTCTGGGTGATGCAGTAGATAAAGCACCAGCCCTGGATTTCAGGAGGTCCTGAGTTCAAATCCGACCTCAGACACTTGACACTTACTAGCTATGTGACCCTGGGCAAGTCACTTAACCCTCATTGCCCCGCAAAAACAAAAAACAAAAACAACAAAAACAACCCACTATTCTGAGAAGGGGTCCATAGGCTTCAACAGACTGCCAAAGGGGTCCAAGACACAAAAACATGTCAAGATCCTCTGTATTAAAAAGATAGTATAGACAAATGGGGGTGGAGGTATGGGGAATGGTGTATTGGAAAGATCACTGGACCAGAAGATCTGGAGCCAAAATACTGGCTTTGCCACTTAATTAAGGACCTTCACCACCCTCAACCTCAGGTTATGTACTGACAAAATGGGCAGATTGATCTCTTGGGTTTGTTTGGTTTTTTAAAATTCAAAATCCTATGGTTCTAGTTTAGTTTCAAGACCTACTCCATCTGCTTCAGCAAAGAAGGGGGATGATTATATAGTTATTTCCATCTTATTAAAACTGAGTCCTACTTAGAGCAGAAGTCAGAGAAAAAACATTTTCTGATCCCAAGTCCTCTTTTCTAACAACAAAACTAAGATCGGTTGGATTTGCAAGGGGTGGGAGTGTCCTGGGAGGAGAGACAAGTTGACAACAAGCAATGATTCTCTAATCCAGAAAGGGTTCTGGGGAGGGAGGGGAGAGGGGTATTGCTAAAACAAGGTTATCTCACCTCCTGTAAAATATATTTGCCTCCCAGGGCCAGGGAAGGAAAACACAACAATCAGATAACCAACAGTTTGCCCAGAATCCTTGAGATTTAGTATTTGTACCAGCATTCAGTGTATACAACTCAGCTTCAACTTTAGCATGGAGGTGTTGAGGCAAAACAAAACAAAACAAAACAAACAAAAACCCTGAGTGATAAACTGCACAAAGATCAGTTATTAAAGGTGTATGGTTGTTGGGATGCTTTTCATTTAGAGAATGGCTAAATAAAATATAGAGTATCAGTGTAAGGGAATATTATTGTGTTGTAAGAAATGAAGAAGGAAATGGTTTCAGAGAAACCTGAGAACACTTGTATGAATGGATGCAGAGTGAAATGGGCAGGACCAAGAATGATTCCAAAATCTCAATCTCTTAATCCATCTCTCCTCTAAAGTCCTACAATTCCAACTGCCTGCTAGACAGCCCTCCACCTGGACATCATCCCCCAGTGGTAGTTCTAACTCAACATGTTCAAAACAGAAAATCATACCCTTCTCCCTCAAACACACTGTTCTACCCATCTTCCCTCTGCTGATGGCACTGGTAGTACCATCTTCCTAGTCATTCAGATTTTTTTTTCTTTTGGTGAGGCAATTGGGGTTAAGTGACTTGCCCAGGGTCACACAGCTAGTAAGTGTCAAGTGTCTGAGGTCAGATTTGAACTCAGGACCTCCTGAATCCAGGGCCGGTGCTCTATCCACTGCACCACCTAGCTGCCCCTTTTTTCTAATAAAGTAGTGTTATTTAATATTTCAAACAAACTGAAGCAGAGAGAAATTGATGAAAATTATTCAGATTTTTAAAAGCATATCACTGTACTCTTCCTTCTCCCCCTTCCCTCCCCCATCCATCAGCTCACAGGCTCCTTAGCTGCTAAGTTCTATTATCCTGTCATTCTATCAGCATCCTAGAGTTCAGACTCTCCCCATGCCTCACACCTGGACTACTCTTCCAATTGGTCCACCTGTCTCCATCCAGTTTCTCCATTTTATCCTTCATACATACAACTGTCACACTAACCTTCCTAATACATACATCTGGCCACGTTACTACACTGCTCAAAACCTTCAAATTCTCCACACTAAAGCCAACATTAGCTGCTAATCTACTACTAGCTATACTAAAATGACTTACAGATCTCCTTCTGAACTCTCACTTCCATGCATTAACCTCCAAATCTGCCTGTTAAAATCCTTTCCTGGGGGCAGCTAGATGGCGCAGTGGATAAAGCACTGGCCCTGGATTCAGGAGGACCTGAGTTCAAATCCGACCTCAGACAATTGACACTTACTAGCTGTATGACCCTGGGCAAGTCACTTAACCCCAATTGCCTCACCAAAAAAAAAAAATCCTTTCCTGTCCAAAGCAAAACATTCATTAAGGGCTTCTTACATGTTGGGAATATTAGGAAAAACCAAAGCTCCTACCCTCAGAGAGCTTGTCTTTGCGGGAGGGGAGAGAACTGAGGAGAAGTCCACAAATAAATATAACACCATGTAGCTTGAGGAAGAAAAGAGGGCAGGGGCAGCTAGGTGGCGCAGTGAATAGAGCACTGGCCCTGGATTCAGGAGGACCTGAGTTCAAATCTCACCTCAGACACTTAACACTTGCTAGCTGTGTGATCCTGGGCAAGTTACTTAACCCCAATTGCCTCACAAAAAAAGAAAAGAAAAAAAAAGAACTGCTATTAAGAAAAGAGGGCCAACAACATCTTGGGGGAATTAGGGAAGACTTCCTGTCCAAAGTAGCACCTGAAGCCTTGAAGGAAGGCTGGAATTCTGAGAGGCAAAGATGAGAAGGGAGTAAACTCCAGGCATGGAAAAGAGACCCAATCTCTAATCCTTGCAACAGTTAAAAGTTCAGGTAGCTGGAATACAGAGTGAAGAGAGAGTAAGGGGGAGTAAGGAAGACTGGAAAGACAGGTCGGAATCTGATTTTGAAGGTACTAAATGACAGACCAAAGAGTTTGCATTTTATCCAAGGAGCAATCAGAAAGTTTTTCCTTAAGTCCACAAAGAAAGTCTGTTATTTGATCTGTGCTTTAGGCTGGCTGTTTTGGAAACTTGTGGAGGATGCTCTGGTCAAGGGAAATCCTGGGGACAGGGAGACCAGTTGGGAGGCTATTATTAAAACAGTCCAGGGTAAGAGCCTGCTAAGGTATATGAGGTATATACCTTAAGAGATATATGTTATATAGTTATAAGAGGTATAAGAGCCTCACCTGAGTCAAGAAAAGCAATTAAGAGGCATTGATAATAGCCCAGATGAGAGTGGTAATGACAGCTTGAACTGTGGTGGTAGCCGTATGGGTAAGAATCCCAGACAAGGGATCTTACCGGGGCAGAATCAATAGCATTTGATAACTGATGGGACACAGAGGAGAATCCTCAAGGATGAAAAAGTGAACCTAAGTGACTGGGAGGCTAGGGTTATCCTCAATGAAAAGTGAGAAGAAGCAAGTTGAAAGATGGAAATAATCAGTTCTATTTGAAGGAATGTTGAATTTGAGAAGCCAGTGGATCATCTGGAAGGAACTAGCCAACAGGAAGCTGACAAACAGGCTGGTATTCAACAGAGAGCCCTGGCTTTGATATCTGTAATAGATAACATTCATGGGAATCATCAGCCATGGGATAATTAGGACCCAAGGCAGTGGATAAGACCTCCATTCAGCACTGACCATGTCATACCACTACTCAATAAAGTCCAGTGGCTCCCCTAGCCTCTATTTTAATCAAATCCAATGGCTCCCTATCACCTCCAGGATCAATTATAAAATCCTCTGTGTGGTATTCAAAGCTCTTCATCATCTGTCCCCATTTACCAGGTTTCCAGTCTTCTCACATCTTACACCTCTCCCCCCGCCCAACTCCTCCATATAGGTGACCCCAGCTTCCTTGCTGTTCTTCAAACAAGATATTCCATCTCCAGTTCCCGGGCATTTTCACTGACTTGCCCGTCCCTCCTCATTTCTTCTTCCTGGCTTCTTTCAAGTCCCTGAGAAATTCCCACTTTCCAGAGGAAGCCTTTCCTAATACCTTTGTTCTTCCTTCCTTCCTTCCTTCCTTCCTTCCTTCCTTCCTTCCTTCCTTCCTTCCTTCCTTCCTTCCTTTCTTTCTTTCTTTTTTGGTGAGGCAATTGGGGTCAAGTGACTTGCCCAGGGTCACACAGCTAGTGTCAAGTGTCTGAGGCCGGATTTGAACTCAGGTCCTCCTGAATCCAGAGCCAGTGCTCTATCCACTGTGCCACCTAGCTGCCCCCTCCTAATACCTTCTAAGGAAAACCTTTGCTAATCCCTCTTAATTCAGGTATCTTTCCTCAGCCAATTATTTCCAATTTCTCTTGTTAATAGCTCGTGGTACATAGTTTTGCATGTTGTCTCCCCCATTAATGAGGTTCTCCAGAGGACAGAATGCCTTTCACCTAAGACAACTTATCAGGCTTTGCCAAAGCAGGATTCTTCTCCTGAATTGTTTCACCCCCACTACTCCACCCCTCAAGGTCTTTTATAAAGCAAAGTAAATGGATCTTACTTTGACCTTGAAAAGGTTGCCACACCCTGATTGCTGTATGCACTTGTATCTGACAAACTTGATTTGGGTATCACTCCAGCACGGCTACAGTTTCATTTTGCCCTATGACATTTTCATTTGCCCTCATATGCCATTGTCTTCTTCCTCTTCTGGGTCAGTCTTGCCCCTTGAGTCATCCCCAGAAGGGCAGGTGCTCAGTGGTTTAAAGAGAAGTATCCTTTTTCATTCTCTCCTCCCCATTCTTTGAAGGTCTGCCATGTCCTGGGCAGCCACCTATTTGTCTGGTTATCACCAGAATTTCACTGCCCAAGATTCTTTGTGGGAAAAGTCATCCAATCTCATTCTCAACCCCCTTGAGATGGACCTTGGGACTGATTCTTCACAGCTCACTCCACTTTGTATCTGCAGCTCTGCTTGGTCTCAATTCCAAGGAAAAAGATGCTTCCCGGGGCAGCTAGGTGGCACAGTGGATAGAGCACCGGCCCTGGATTCAGGAGTACTTGAGTTCAAATCCGGCCTCAGACACTTAACACTTACTAGCTGTGTGACCCTGGGCAAGTCACTAAACCCCAGTTGCCTCACTAAAAAAAAAAAAAAAAGGAAAAAGATGCTTCCCTTCTGGATACCCATAGTATTCAACCCCCCCAACCCCAACCCCTAACTTTCTATCTTCCTTTTGTGTGCTGTCTTCTTCCACTAGATTATAAGCTCCTTGAGAGCAAGGATGGCCATTTTCTTATTTGTATCCTCAACACTAAGCAGAGGCCGTGGCACATAGTAGGCACTTAATAAATGTTTGCCGAATTAAATCGAATTCTGGCTTTTCAGAAAGAGAAAGGCATCCCGGCAACGAAATCAAGAGGACATTGTGTGTCAAGAGCCCCAATCCAGCTACTTGGAACATTGATCAAGGCTCTTAAACAATTTAAAGTTAAACTCCTTCAGAAATTCCTTTTCCAAACCATTTTAAGAGGCCTAAGAACTCTGATTAATGCAAAGATAGTCTGACTCAAGACAAAACGTGCTATGCTTACCTCCTGAGAAGAGAGGTTATAGATTTCAGGTGCAAAAGGAGACATATTCTGACCAAGATGGTCATTGGTTTTGCTTGATAATGAAAATCTGTTGGGCACAGCTAGGTGGCTCAGTGGATAAAGCACTGCCCTGGATTCAGGAGGACCTGAGTTCAAATCTGGCCTCAGACATTTGACACTTACTAGCTATGTGACCCTGAGCAAGTCACTTAACCCTTGTTGCTCCACAAAACAAACACAAAAAAAATTTGTTGCGAAAGTTTTCTTTTTTTTCTCTTTTGGGGGGGAAGAAGGAGAATGTGATTTTTATTCATTGAAAAAAATTAAATTAAAAAATAAAAATCTCTTTTCATGATGGAACACGTTAACTGGGTTATCATTTTGCTTAAGACTAAAAACCTATCCTTTGAGAGAAGAATCAAGGTCAGCACAGCTCTCTAGCAGCAGATCCAAATCACCAGTGAGTATATGAATGAAACACTCATTCAAGGTACTAAAGACATTGCCAACTATCAATGCTAGTGAACCACTCAGTAGTAACATGAATGATCCAAAAGAGAATTTTTTAAAGTTATTAGCTGTTCTGTAGGGAAAAAATTCATGTACTTCAAAGCCCAATTTCCCTTCCTTCTTAATTATACTCTATCCAGAATGGTATTAAAATGAGTTTGCAAGCTTCCTGAGCCATGTCAGCTGATGTACCCAGAGGAGAAGACTGGTGGCTGGTGAGAAGCTAGGCTAAGATCAAAATAATGTGTTAATTCAACTGGCAGAGAGAATGACAAATATGAAGAACAGGCCAAAATATGATGAGGCAAAGTTAAAAAGAAGCGTAAGTGGGGGCAGCTAGGTGGCGCAGTGGATAAAGTACCAGCCCTGGATTCAGGAGAACCTGAGTTCAAATCTGGCCTCAGACACTTGACACTAGCTATGTGACCCTGGGCAAGTCACTTAACCCTCATTACCCCATTAAAAACAAAACAAAAATTTTAAAAATTAAATTAAATTTTAAAAAAGAAGCATAAGTACTATATTCTTAAAATAGCTACTATAATACTATATATAATGTGTACTTCTTTATTTATACATAAAACTGCTATAACAGCATAAAAAGACAAAATCATATGGTCATAAAGAAGTTTTATGTTATATATTTCTAAGTTGCAGCCAATACCTATAATGTTTACACTGTTTATCATAAAGATATTTAAACAATTTTTTCAAGTATCATAAATAATTCAGAGTGAATAAACATCATTCATTCATTCATTCATTCAAGGACAGACCATTCATTAAGTACATCCATAGATAATACAGAAAACACTGAGGGCTGAGTAAATGTTAAACCACAGATTCTTTTAAGGGACTTAATGCACTCAGCTAGCTAGCTAGCTAGCTAGCTATACACACACACACACACACATACACACAAAGCTAAGGTGTTCATGTCGCATTGGTTTGATCAGTTATGTGACTCAAACGCACTTCCAAAAGTCTCAGAAAACACAATGAACAGTTTGTTGTTTTTAACTACAGTTACTTTGGGACCAGAATAAAGGTTCTCTCAATAATCCAGTGTCTCATAAGCCCAAGAACAAACATGTAAACTATTTGGGGTATAACTTTCTTCTTGACAAGATCTGCTGAGAAATCTGGAAAGCAATTTGGCTAGGAATAAATTTAAACCAGCATCTTACACCATATTCCACACTAAGTTCAAAACAGATAAATGGCCTGAATATAAAAGATCACATTATAAAAAAGAAAAAATTAGAAAAGATCCAAGATCAGCTGGTTACTTTCCATAACCAGAGGGAGACCTAAAAAAAAAAACCAAAAAAACAAGGGTGAGAGGAGATCACAAATACAAAAGGTCATTTTAATTTCATGAAACTGAAAAGCTTTGGCACAAAGTCAACGCATCCAGCATAGCAAAGGGAACTGCTGACTGGGGAAAATTATTTGTATAATACATCTAATAAGGACTCAATATCTGAAATATATATAGAATTAACACAAATATTCAAGGGGCCAAGGTACGGGAACAAATATTAAAAAAAAATGCGAATAAAGTACTGGCCCTGGATTCAGGAGAACCTGAGTTCAAAGTGTCTAAAATGTCCACGTATTTTGACCCGGAGGTCCTACTCCTAGGCATAGAACCCCACAGTTACGTATAGAAATAAATCCCATATGTACAAAAATGTATTCATGGTAACATCTTTATGGCAATAAAGAATTGGATTGGTAGGCACCTATCAACTGCAGGATGGCTAAACAAATTGTGGTACATGAATTTAGAGGAATTATTGAACATAATAAATAATTAAAATACATTAATGTAATATATATTGTAAATAAATATAAAATATAACAAACAGCAAATATTAAAAACTCAGAGAAGCATGGAAAGCCTTTCCTAGATAAACTGATACTGAATCAAACAGAAATCAGAAAAACAAGAAATCATTCAAGAGGACAACAGTACAAATGGAAAGAACTTTATGATTCAAGAAAGCACTGTTTAATTATGCAAGCTTGAAACCTGTAAAAGAGTTCCGGAGGTGGTGGACTATGGGTATATGACATTAGATATACTATCAGATACCTGAATGTTTATTTTGCTGAACTGACTTTTTTATCCATTTTTAAAGTCTTTGTCATAAGGAATAGCTTGCAGAGTGGACAAGAAAGAATATATTTGGAAATGAATGATATTTAATACCAAAACCTGATTCCCCACTAGTCTCCAATACGATTGCTGGATCCCAGTCATTATTGTCCAACTAGCTCCAAGAAAAGATTCATGTTGTTCCCTATTATACGCCTCTCCTCCCACACACACTTCTCTCTCCTGAATTCTTCAGGCTTAAGCTCCAGTTACACCTCTTCCATTAAACTTTATTTAATCATCACCCCAGCCTCTCCCTCTTCTGATTCTCCAATAGTAACCAGTTGCCATCTCCTAAACAATATCACCCCCATTTTGCTACTTCTAGCCCTTAGCTCATACTGTCCCCCTACTTTGAGAACACAGTCCCTTCCTCATCACTGAGCCATGCTCTCCATCATGACCTACTGACATACTACTTTTCAAGGCCTAGCTCTCATATTATACCACCCTCCTCTAAGCCCCCATGAAGTCTTCTTCCTTAATCCCACCCAATGGAAGCATCTCAGTGCTCACAAGCGCTCTCAGGGACAATCTAGCCCAGGGGTTCTTAAGCTTATTTGCATCATGGATCCCCTTTGACAGTTAGGTGAAGCCTAAAAACCTCTTCTCAAAATAATGTTTTTTATATGCAGAAGCTACTTAAGATTACATAGGAAACCAATTAGTTTGAAAAAAAAAAAAAGATGTAATTTATTTCCCATCCAAATTCACAGACCTCCAGAAATCTCACCACACCCCCCACCTTGGGGTCCGTGGATCCTAGGGTAAGAATCTCTTATCTAAATCCAACCCTCCACAGAAGAAGAGTTATTTCTATAACATGCAGACCTGGGCACCACCTAGCCAGCATCTGCTTGACAATGTCCATTGGGCAAGGAGAGCCAACAACTTCGCCAAGCAGGCTGTTCCACTATGGGATGATGCTAACCAGTCCAAGTTATTCTGTATGGAGAGCCTTTTTTTTCCTTTGGTGAGGCAGTTAGGGTAAGTGATTTGCCCAGGGTCACACAGCTAGTAAGTGTTAAGTGTCCGATGCCACATTTGAACTCAGGTCCTCCTGACTCCAGGGCCAGTGCTCTATCCACTGTGCCACCTAGCTGCCCCATGGAGAGCCTTTCTAAAGATCTGCCACTAATGAACTGAAATCCTTTCCTTTGCTTCCATGAGGTCCTCCCTAGTCCCCACAGCTCAGTCATTGCATCCTCTCTGGTGCTACTTTGTTTAATCTTTCCTTCTCAATGATTCTAACTTGTGTTATAGCTCTTTTGTGTTAACATCTCTTCCCCTCCTACATCATAAGCTCCGTCACAATGTGCTTCCCTCACATAAAAACCTCTAAGATAGGCAGGGGGGTAGTAGACCCTTAACATTGTAAAAGAGGAAACAGAAGCTCAGAGAGGATACGGTATTTACCCAAGGTCACACAGCTAGTAAGCAGTGGAGCCTGAACTCAGAACAAAAGTCTTACATGAATTCCAAGTTCAACACTCTCTATGAATCCACAAATCACTTGGCTGTTGAAGTAATAAATGCACCACCTTGTGACATCTCTTCTGCAACAGTTATCACTGTATTTAAATCAGAATTTAAAATTTTAAAAAGTAGCTTACAGATAAGGATGCTCCAACTGCAGGATACAGCCAAAAGGGAGGGTGTCTTTTACCTAGACCAATTTTCCCTTGGCCTTAAACCCAAATCACTCTGGCTCTCATAGACTGGCCAACAATAGGTGCTAGCCCCAGCCTCATCTGGCCATTGTTTGGACTCTTAAATGACTCAGAGTGAGCGTAAATAACAATTGTTTTGGCCAGAAACCCTGAGGATCTTCCCCTCCCAAATTCATTCATTCCTTCATTCTTCATTCATGACTAGGTAAAAGAGGCCAGTCTTTGCCTCATTTCTTACCTAGCCTTAATCACTGAAAAAGCATTGTCTCAAGCAAACTGAGATCTGGGAAAGACCTTAGCATAAAAAGGCCAAGGTCTCCCACTTCCATCTCCAGTCTCCCTGATCTATATCTTGCCACTGGACCCAGATGGCTCCGGAGGAGAGAGTGAGGCACAGCCCTCCCTCACTTAAATCCAATTCAGTGCAAAGGCATGGTATCGCCTCTCTCGATATCAGGGTTCTCTTCTTCAAGAATGAAGGATAACCAATAATCTCAGCTCTTGGCACAGTAGTTGGCCCACTGTAGGCTCTTAATAAATGTTTATTAAGTGGCTGACTAGTGGCCGACCTCTGGGTGAGCAGCCCCATCGCATGAGCTGAGCAGATGGAAGCGGTAGCAACAGTTAACATTTGTATAAAGCTGTAAGTTTTGCAAAGTACTTTACACATATTATCTCATTTAATCCTCAAGATAACCTTGAGGGCTACTATCCTCGGCATTTTTACAGACAAGGCACCTGAGGCTAAGAAGGGTTAAATGATGTGCCAGGGTCACAAGGCTAGGCAGGACTTACCCTATCCAGCTCCCCTCCAGGCTGCCTGTCCGGGAAGTCTCTCCAGAACTGTGGAAGCAAAGCTTATCCAACAGTGGCCCTAGCCTCCAGGGGCCAAGGTCATGCCTATGTCAGGGAGAGGCTTTGGAGTAGGATTGAGGAGGTCAGGTCTGTGGGAGGGAAAGGAATAACCCCAGCGGCAGGTCAGAGAACTGCTGAAGTCGGTTCTGGGAGAAAGTATCCAAAGAGTTCATCATGTGCAAATAAGCCGGGAGAGACCCAAGAATGAACCTGACCTTAGAAGTGAGTTCCTTTTCTGTGAACTCTTGGGTTAGTGCCACTGATGCTGAGCTCAGCGAACACAGAAGAGCCAAGACATGTAAAAGAAGACTTGAAAAGAATCAAGGGTCCTGTAAGATTCACAAACAGAGAAACTCATCCCCGACTCATCCAATTAAAGGCATTTGGACGGCATTCTCTCACTCACCCCTTTCTGCCCAGATATAGTGTGGTCTGACCCTCGGCCTCTCGGTCAGTTCTGTCTATTTTGAAGTTGGCCTTATACTAGATTAGAAACTCATCTGTAGCCCTCGGGTATTGATTTCCCTTTTGGCCATTTTTTGTATAGCCAAGGTGTTTATTCCTTCGGCCTCTTAGAATCCCTAACCGATTTCACTCCAGTTAGTGCAATCTTCATCTACCTCTCACCTCCCTCACCGCAATTACTTTGAGTTCACTTTGTGTAGATTTTGTGTTTCTGTATATGGTATAAATATTGTCTACCACTCCCACTCCCACTAGAATGCAAGCGTTTTGAGGGCAGGAACTGTTTCACTTTATTTTTGGATCAGAAGCATGTGGAGCATACAGTAAATGCTTAATAAATGCTGAATTAAGGAAAGAAAGTACTGAGTATCCTGGGGATAACTGCTGACAAGGGCCTGGGGCTGACCATTGTACTAAGTTAAGGTTAAGAATCTACCTATGGGGGGGGCAGCTAGGTGGCGCAATGGATAAGGCACTAGCCTTGGATTCAGGAGGACCTGAGTTCAAACCCAGCCTCAGACACTTACTAGCTGTGTGACCCTGGACAAGTCACTTAAACCCCATTGCCCTGCAAAAAAAAAAAAAGAATCTACCTATGGGGCGGGGGGCAGCTAGTGGATAAAGCACCAGCCCTGGATTCAGGAGAACCTGAGTTCAAGTTTGGCCTCAGACACTTGACACTTTCTAGCTGTGTGACTCTGGGCAAGTCACTTAACCCTCATTGCCCCACAAAAAAAAAAAAAAGAAAGAGAGAAAAAGAAAAAAGACTCTACCTATGACTAGCAAATCTAGAATCAAAGGAAGGGTAGAAAACTCCCTTTCAGTGGCACCATTCCCTGCTCCTCTTTTCCAACTCACCAATCCTGTTTTCCCACCCTCACTCCAAGTCCTTAACCACTATACTCTGTGGACCTCTGCTCTCCCATCCCATGGTGTCCTTTGGACCCACCTTTCAAGTGACAAGAAAATATCCCCATCAAAAAAAAAAAAAAAGAAAAAGAAAAGAAAATACCTTTTACATTAGGCCCCTTCCTCTCACTCTCCTATGTCTTTGTCATCAAGGACATTTGGCTTCCCCAGACTTTTCCAATCCTGACTATTCCTTCTTGTGCCACTGCCACTGTTGCCACCACCAACATCACTAAAAGTCACTGCTTGCCACCTATCTTCTCACTCCAATCCATCCCACACAGTTGCAAAAGTGATGGTCCTGGGGCAGCTAGGTGGTACAGTGGATAAAGCACCAGCCGTGGATTCAGGAGGACTAGCTGTGTGACCCTGGACAAGTCACTTAATCCTCATTGCCCCACCAAAAAAAAATCTTGTAATTCCTCTGTTTATATTTTGTTTACAGTTTTTGGTATACATGCTGTTTCTCCAACACTCCTGCCACACATTCCCTCTTCCCCTCCCCACAAAAGTTCCTTGAGTACTAAGACTATTACACTTTTGTCTATATATCTCCAGAATTCCTGGCACATGGGAGATGTAGATGCATATTTTTTATCTGAATACTTCAAGTTCCCCCCAGCAGAACAGAAACACCTTAAAGACAAGAAATGCTTTGGTTTTGTGTTTGTCTCACAGGAGTTCCTGACACGTGAGAATTACTCAATAAATGATTGGTGAATTGGTGAGGTAGAACTAACTCTAAAACCCTCATGGGTGTGGGAAGGAGGAGGTAAGGGAGGGAGAATTACCACAGTCTTGATGACACACACATGCCTAAAATCTTTTCCAGAACAATAGCAATTCACATTTATATAGTCCCTTAAGACTAAAGCGCTTTCCTCACAACAACCCTTAAAAGTAGGTAGTACAAGAATTATTATCCGTATTTTACAGTTAAGAAAACTGAGGTTCTGAGAGTTTTGTGCGGGCTCCCAAACCTATGTCCTTCTACCTTGAAGATCAGAAGCCTTCCTACCTATTAGCATGGCATTAAGTTGTCTCTCCTTGTTATTCCCTGCATACCAGCAATTGAAAATGCATTAATAGGAACAGCTAGGTGGCGCAGTGGATAGAGCACCAGCGCTGAATTCAGGAGGACATGAGTTCAAATCCAGCCTCAGACACTTGACACTTTCTAGCTGTGTGACCTTGGACAAGTCACTTAACCCTCATTGCCCCGCAAAACAAACAAAAAAAAAGTTAGTGAAAATTAAAATGAGATTTTCCCCTACACTCCCATTTTTTCCTCTTGAAATCTACCCAAGGACCTCTAGTTAAAGACCCCCGATCTAGTACTATACTCTGATTTTAGTGGGGGGAGGGAGGACTGAAAAATCCAAGGTCACAAAAGTAGGTTGTGGCAAAGCCTGAGTTTATACCTCAGCCTCTAGACCACAGTGCCGCCTCAACATTCTCCTTTCAAAATCTTTTATCAGCTTTGTTGCCCTCCTCTGCAGCCTTCCCAAGATGTCGATTTCACTGTTCACTTAGAACCCAAATAGTGTGGGATGCCTTGAAAAGAAGGTCCCACAAAAAAGGGGAGGGGGCTGAACAATGCAAAGAACAGAGGGGGGATGGATTGCCCGGTAGGCTTTTTATGTTCTCTCCTGGCATTTAAGCCTCTTTGCCTTCTTCCTGACCCCTAAAGGTACCTACAAGGCTATCTCTTGCCTTCTCCCTCTCCGTCCTGCTCCCTTGGCCATTTCCTCGTTTAGTGCCACAGCTTCAAGCATCTATGCAAATGACTGTCGAGTCTGAATCTCTCATCCTGGATCCTTTCTTCTGAAAATCATGCCGACCCAACTACAGGGCATCATTTCCCTCTGGATAGTCCTACCACACCACAAACTCAACAGGTCCCAGACTGAGCTCGGTAGCCTCATTCTGGCAGCCCCATTTCCCTCTGTGCTAGCCCAGTATTTCTTTTTTTTTTTTTTTAGTGAGGCAATTGGGGTCAAGCGACTTGCCCAGGGTCATACAGCTAGTTAAGTATTAAGTGTTTGAGGCCGGTCTTGAACTCAGGTACTCTTGACTCCAGGGCTGGTGCTCTATCCACTGCGCCATCTAGCTGCCCCTAGCCCAAGTATTTCTTGATGCTTATGCTGACAGTTCCCAAGTCCTGTGGATTCCAGAATACATTCTTCCCTCTCTCAGCTACTATGGACTGTCCTTTTTAGACCCTTGCAATCAGGTCCTGTTAGCAGATCTTTGGGGGGGGGGGGAAATGAGGGTTAAGTGACTTGCCCAGGTTCACACAGCTAGTTAAGTGTCAAGTGTCTGGATTTGAACTCAGGTCCTCCTGAAACCAGGGCCAGTGTTCTATCCACTGTACCACCTACCTGCCCCCAGCAGGTCTTTCCAATCCTGCTATCTGCCTCTTCAGCCCCAATTCTTCACACCGTTGTTTTGTTTTTGTGGGGAAATGAGGGTTAAGTGACTTGCCCAGGGTCACACAGCTAGTAAGTGTCAAGTATCTGAGACTGGATTTGAACTCAGGTCCTCCTGAATCCAGGGCCAGTGTTCTATCCACTGCAACACCCAGCTGCCCCCCATTCTTCACACGTTTTCCAGGAAAAAATATAAATGCAGTTAAGTATGAACATCTCTCTTCTGCTTTTCCAAAACTTTCAGCTGCTCCCTGTTGCCCTTGCCCAACTATCTGTTATCCCTAGCACTGTGCCTAGCCCAGATTAGATGCTTTGTTATCTGGCCCAGCCTGTTCATCTTATAAAATGAGGAATCTGATTTCTAAGGTGATTTCCAGTTCTGGAGTCTTTTAATCACACCGACCTGTCTTTGGCATGTGGCCAATCATGTTTCCTGGATCTTTTACCAATGTACTCCTATAAAGACAGATCCTGTTAAATGTATTTAATGTTATTTATATGGTACAGCAATGCCCCCAAATAAAAACTTCACTGACTTCGATGGATCAATAAAGCCTTTGTTAAGCATTGATCTTCTTCCCACGCACTGTGCTGGGTCCTAGAGAAGCAAAAACGAAATGAAGATTCCCTGCCCTCAAGAACCTTTCATTCCACTTGGGGGAGATGACATGTACATCTAACCCGAGACAAAATGGAAACAAATTAAGTACAAAGTAATTTTGTTAGGGAGGCCCTCGGAGCTTAGGGGAATAAAGAGCTCACGGGAAGAAGAGAGGGTTGTCTGGGAGGCAGAGCTTTTAAGAAAACTTAAGGATTCTAAAATATGTTCCAGATACAGGGACTGAGCAAAGACACGAAAATGGAAAGTTCTGTGTAAGGAGAAGCAAGAAAGCTACCATACCTCTACCACTCTGTGAGGGAAGGGGAGCAATGTATATTAAGTCCAGAGATGGGGATGAGTGGAGCCAGGTTCTAACAGGCTCTAAATGCTAAAGAGAGAGGAGCTTGTATTGGATGCTGGTGGTGAGAGTGAGCCACTGGGGAGTTTATTTAGTAGGGGAGTAACATAAGCGGACCTATGCTTGAGGAGTATCACTTCGGTGGCTATATGGTGGATGGATTTCAATAGGAAGCAATGAGTCAGGAAGCCCAATTAGGAGGTTCAGGTACCAGGTGAAGTGAGCCTGAACACGAGTTAATGGCAGTGTGGGACTGGAAAGGGTAGGGAGGGGACTCATGTCCAGCCTGCCTTTGGATGTCCGAAATTGAACAACAGAAATGGAAGGGATCTTGGAGACCATCTCTCGTGCCCAGGTATCTACTTAGTCACTACACCATCGCCTCAATTAGACTGTCTCATTATCTCAGATATCCATCCCTTTCTAGATTAGAAGTCAAGTGGTTTGGTTTCTCATCCCAGCTCCATCACTAACAAACTGTATTTGGGCAAATCATTTCACTAATGGAGTTAAGACAAGATGGTCTCTGGGTCTCCTTCCCACTCTAAAATTCTATCATTTTACTCTCCAATTCTCAACACCCTAGAGGGTTGGCAGGGCAGGGCAGTTACTGATACCAGTTACTGTCCGTTAATTCCCAACCTGTGAAACCTGGAATGATTAGGAGACATGACAGTAGCAAAAGGCTTGGAAATATATCAGGCATGCCACAAACCTAAGGCATAAATCACCTCACTCTATCTTTCCCCCACAGAAGCCCAGTGGAAAGGTATACCTCAATCAACAAGTATTGACTGCCTACTATATGCAAAATAGTATGGTAGATACAAAGATATAGAAGACACAACTTCACTCCATTCAACAAAATCTGGTCATGGCACCTCTGTGTTCTACATTTTTTGACTCTTAAGCCAAAGATTTCCAAGTGTCAGCTTTCCCAAAAAAAGTTTTTTGACAAATTGAAGCTATAAAACCCATAAGTATTTAAGTGTCTTGTTGTTCAGTGGTATCCAACTCTTTATGACCGCATAGGCTTATCCATGGTTTTTTGTTGGGTTTTTTTTGGGGGGGCAAAGATATTACAGTGATTTCATATTTCCTCCTCCAGTCTCCTCCTTATATAGATGAGCAAATGAGGTAAATAAGGGTTGAGTGACTTGACCAAGGTCATACAGCTAGTAAGTGTTTGAGGCCAGATTTAAATTCAGATCTTCCTGACTCCAGGCCCGGTGCCCTTTCCACTGAACCACCTTAGAGTGCCTATTATATATGAAAGAAGAAGAAATCTCATCATTATCATAGATTTAGAGTTGGAAGGGCCCTTAGAGATCAACTAGCTCAAACTTTTACATTAAGGAAACTGAGCCCCAGAAAGATTAAGCGATTTGGCCAAAGGCACCTAGCTGGGACCATAGAATTAGCCTTCTAGAAGGCACCTTGAATCTTTTGTTCCAGTTCCCTCGGTTTACAAATATGAAAATGGAGTCTTTAAGGGATTAAGTGACTTGCCCAAGAGCAGAGGTAGCACAACAGAGCTGGAATTTGAACCCCAGAACCTTGAACTTCAGATGCTCTCCTTTTTCTGCACAAGCTAGCAATAGTATCCTGCAGTGGAAGGAGAGCTCAGTGAATCTCAGTCAGAAACTCTGCTATCTTCCCTGGGTGATCCTTGGGCATTAGCTTACCTACAAAATGAAAAGACTGCACTGAATTAATTCTACTGTCTGGTGCCAGCTCTAAATCGAAGTGCTTTTTAAATATATGCCATATTGCTTAGGAAAAAGTTTGAAGACAATCATCCACTTGCCAGCTCGACTACTTCAAGATGGTTTCACCTTTCAAGACTCCTCTCCAGTCTTTACTCCCATTCCTCTGCCAAGATTTCTGGTGTTAGCCATTAAAACCATTTAAACCAGTTATATTTTTAAAACATCTAAGAACATATTTGAAATGGATCTGCATTATAAAATAGCTCTTCTTCCTTTAAATCTCTTTTTTTAGGAGTTAAGAAACTTGGAACAGTGAAAAGAATGCTAAAATTAGAATTAGAAGGACCTAGAAAAATCCTGGCTCTGCCACTGAGTGCGTGGATGACCTTGTGGGTAAGGTACAAATACTTCTCTGCCTCAGTTTCCCAATCTATAAAGCGGGGGTGTTGGGACTGAATAGTCTTTGAGGACCCTTCTGGCTATATAAATGTTATTCTATGAATACAATAAATCAGTCGCCAATTTTTAATCAATAGATCCTAAAAGTTGAACTGAAATTATTTTGGAAACTGCTGATGAGCTTTTAACTCCTCTAGGAAGGATTAAGAAAAGCAAAGAAGCCAATGTCTCGTCCATTCTCCTTGTAGCATTTTTTTTTTTTACAACTGCAGTTCTATAAGCTGGTGGTGAGAATTCTTTTCAGGATATCAGAGCTCATTTCCTTGTGTCCTTTAATCAGCTGGAAGAGACTTGAGGAAATGAGTCAAAATCCTGAAAGAAATTTCTAACTGCAATGAACAAAAAATAAATCCCTCACAACAACATCTGTAAGTATATGGGTGTTTAGACGGGAAGCACAGAATACATGATAGCAGGTCTCATGAGAATTAGCTTTCAGGGAAGGAAGGGTAAAACTGATAAACCACCCCCCCATTAACCCTTTCCTATCCATCATATCTTATAAACTTCATCAAGCCAGTAACAAGGTCCCCTGTTATATGATATCAAATATTAGTAGTACTTTGATTTTTTCTTTTACTTTTTAAAAAGCTCTAGGAAAATACCTTTATAAGCATTACAAGAAATAGCCCAGACTCTCAATATCACAATCATTTTTTTTAAGTGAGAGGAAGGGAGTAGCTAATCTCAATAGTTAGCATTTGTATCTAAAGCACTTTACATGTTATCTTCACAACCCCCACTTTAGAGATGGGGAAACTGAGGCTGAGAAACTGCATCATAATCTCACAGATAGTAAGGAAGGATTTGAACTCAGGTCTTTTGGACCCCAAGTTCAACATTTTATCCACTTTGCCATTTTGCTGCCTCAAACCGGACCTGTGATTTCTCAGTGGTATACGGAGCTTCTGGCTGAGAAGCTCTCCAGAGGCAGGTCAGCCAACTTTTCTGTAGCTTTGGGAGCTACAAGAGAAATGAGATAGTAACAATGCCTAGTGTCAGAGACATGACTTGGACCCAGAACTTCCTGGTTGCACATCTAAACTAAAATTTCAAAAAATACTAGTGCAAAATAGCAATCATTACTTCTGAGGCTTTCATTATCATTTCTGAGCTCTTCATCTGTATTTAGGCTACAGTTGAACCAGGGCAGCTAGGTGGCACAGTCATCAAGCACCTGCCCTGAAGTTAGGTGGACCAGAGTTCAAATCTCACCTCAGACACTTATCTTGTGACCCGGGGCAAGTCACTCAACCCCAATTGCCTTAAAACATCTGGGGCCATCTCTAGTCCTCCATATATATATATATATATATATGTGTGTGTGTGTGTGTGTGTGTGTGTGTGTGTGTGTGTTTACATCTATATATACATACACATATGTATGTATGTATGTATGTATGTATGCATATATAAAATCTTGCCACTTGACCCAGATGGCTGCTGTGGAGGACTCTGCACAGCCCTCCTCACTTAAATCCAATTCAGTACAAGTTATATGACATGGCCAGACGAAACAACAACAATTGAACCCAAAGCCTCTTCCTACCCACCCACCTTTTATAAATTACTTAAGTGCACTGGGGGGAAATGCAATTTAAGAGACTCCCTTCAGGGGATCCTTTTCAGAAACAGGCTCTTTTTGGAATGTAAATTATCTGTTTTGTCTTCAAAGTGGGTAAACCCCAAGACTTACTTAAGAAATCGTTTGTTTGGCTTAAATTTCTAAGAAATGTAACCTCACATTTTGTGTTTTGTCTCCTGGAGTCAGGTGGGAATTGTGTTAGGCAAAATATAAAACTGGGCAAAATGAAATTTTAAGACAAAGGTAGACTTTCCCTTAAACGTAATATCCAAAACACCATATCCAAATCTGATCCAATAAATATTTGGAAATGAGCAGGGCGTAAAAGACAAAAAGCCTCTGACCTCAAGCAGCTTACATTCTAATTGGAATGCATGAGAATCTAAGGAAAATGGCGAGGGGGTTGAGTTTCAGAATGGGGTTAGGTAAACTGTCTCCCTTTTCTGTATTCAGCAGTCCCAGAATATCTTCTGTCCTCCGGCTCTGGATGGTTCTTGCCCAACACCACACCATCGGCAGGAAGAAGAAGGACCTATGATTCACTCACTGTTCCTGGCAGGTTCATCCTGCTTCTGACATTAATTCGGGGAGAAAGCAGCATCAACACACACACACACACACACACACACACACACACACACACACACACATCCCAATTCTTACAAAGTGACAAAGCCGGGGGAGAGGCAAGAAAACCTAAGCGAAAGATTGCTGGCCGACTCGCCCCTTAAGGCAGAGGGGCTGGAGAAGCCAAGGTGGACGTTTAAGACACCAGGTAAAAAATTAGGAGGCATCAGGTGTATCGGAGGACATGCATTAGTACTGAGCCCAAGTGAAGAAGAGAGACTGAAAAAAAAAAATCCGCTATGCAAAAAAAAAAAAAATCTATTGAAAGAGGCAGAGTATTAACCAGGAAGGGAAATTGACTTAACAGAGGACCCAAAATAGACACTGTTCTGGCTGGCTGTCAGTAAAAATGTACTCAAATCTAGCTGTCCTCTCGAAGGGCCACAGACAACTGAACTCTTAATGCTAGACGCTCTGAAGGAGTCAGGGAATGGCATTCAGTGTTTCCATCCGAGTCCAACTGAGGACAAGGGTCCGGAGCAGGGCCTCTCCTCCCCCACAGGAAAAGATTTACAATGCCGAAAAACAAACATCTGAGCAGGCATGCTTTAGCTTTTACACGTTAGAGGGGAAACTCCGACCAGTGCCTCTCGTGTTTTCATTCATTCCCACAATAGTGAATTGCTAAATTCCCTTTCCTGACCTCAATCGGCTCCGAGGGGGCAGCAAAGCAGTCTATTCACCCACACACATTAAAGCACACGCTTGGCCCTTTCCCCGCCCCCCCCCCAACTTTCAGGGTTGTAGAAAGGGAAAGGAAGCAAAACTCCCGCTTCTCCATAGAGGTGGTGGAATATAGGTGAGGAACGGCTCGTTTATCGCGGTCAGGAATGGTCAATACATGTTACTTAACTGTTACCTTTGTTACAAGGTAAGATTCGAGAATAGGAGAGGGAAGTCACAGCGATATTTAAAAAAAAAAAAAGCATTGACTTAAAAAAAGACATTCTTAAGGACTGGAGTGACAGAGACGATTTAACACCAAACGGCCACCAAATGGGGGAGCAGGGAGAGGGTAGTTAAGAATAGCAGGCGCTCCATAAACATTTGCAGCATCAATGAACCAATGATCTCTCCAACTTCCAAATAGCTGCCCGTCTGTGCGTGGGGAGACTTAAAACTTTCACAGAACCTGCCTTAGTACTAAATACAGATTTACTTTTTGCCCCAACTCGTACAATTCCATTAGCCCTAGAAGCGGCGCGCCGTTTCCCCTAACGTGCTCTTTTAGGGAATCCCTAAATACCCGAAGTATTATTCATAGGGCAGAGGAGGCAAAGGCTGCAGGTCCTCACCGAAGTCCAGTGCCGGTCCCTCCTTCTTCCACTGGGAGCGCGCGCCGCTTTAAGTTAGGGAGCGCACCGGTTAAATCGCGCAGCCCCTTTCTCCTCCAGCGCGGGAGGCAAAGAGCAAGACCCAGTCGCCCCCTCCCACCGCGCCTGTAAGCGAGGAAAGGCGGGCGGGATGAATGAGTCTCGCAGGCACCCCAGCAAGGAGCAAGAGGTCAGTCGGAATTATTTTTTTTTTTAAGTCTGCAACCTCTGGAAGAGAGCAGCAGGACTAGGGCTGTCCTTATGGACACCTCTAGTTGCAGGATGTTTAACCCTAGACCAGCACGCTGCGGGTTCCCAATGTAAAACACAAAATGAACGTGCAGTACATTTCCAAAGGCCAGAAGAGAGGGACAGTCCGGCTGCACGCTGGTCACCTCGAAGGGTAACTGCAGGGACCAAAGAGGGTCTGGCTCTGTCCCCTATCTCTCCACACCCGCGTTCCCCCGAGCACAAGGGGTGCCCCAGGCTTTGCACTGCAGCCAGAGGCGACTGGAGACGAGAAAAGAGCCAGGATGGCAAACTTTCCCTCTCCTCGGAGCCCAGAACCTGCTTGTCCGCGGGCGCGCCAGCCGCATACAACTTTCAACAAAAGGAAGCTGCGGCCGAACGCCTTCCAACGTGGAGAGCTCCAGCTTCACGACCCATCCCCAGGCCCTCCGCACCCACGAGCTCAACACAAAAGAAATCCAAAAGCATACCCGCATCCATACCCTCCAGCCCATCCCCAAAGCCCCCTCTTTTCCGCTCATTCACAGTTGCTCTCTCTCAGCTCCACCCGGCCAAAACGCTTTGTTTCTGCACAAGGGAGCAGGTACACACTCTTAAGCGCAAGTGAAAGGCTAGGGAAGCTCAAAGGGAAGTCTCGTGTGTGCCTACCCCCTCCGAAGCCCTCCGGACGAGGGGCGCAAGAGAACTGGAAGGACCTTCAAATGCCTCCCCCGGAGCAAAGGCTTTGCAAGGTTGCTAACATTCCCAGGAAAAATAAGAGTGGGCAAGAAGGTGTGTAGGGAGCAGTTAACCCACCTGTCTGGAAGCTTAGCGAGATCAGAAGACAGAGAAGATGCCAGGCGCCACGAGCCCCGGTCATCCTGGAGCTGCTCCGGGGTCGGAGCTCAGCTCCGTGTCCTTCCTCTAGTCGAAATGCAACCAGCGCGGCAAATAAGGCGAAGCCCCCAGAGCTGGGAGCCGGGAGAGGAGAGGATAGCAAAGAAGAGCTGCCCCTCCTCCCAGCGCCCTCCCCCTGCCGCGCCGGCCACGCCCCTCCTCGGCTCCCCTCCCGCTCCCTCTCCTCTCTTTCCCTCTCCCTCTCCCTGTCTCCCTCTCTTCCTCCGGCTCCCTCCTATTCTAACCCCTGCAAGCCCCCCACTCGGGTCTCTCTCTCGGGACGTGCGCACTTCCGATCCTGGAGGAGTCACAAGTAGACACCTCCCGGTCTCCCTGCCCCTCTGGCCGTTGGGCAGACTTCACCTTTCCTCCTCTGGGATGAGGTCTGGACGCCGGAGGTGTTTACTGGGCTAGGACTGCGTTGCCCGAGTGCTTTGTGAAGCCACTCGCCCTGCCCGGCACCACCTGCTAATTAGCAATCCGTGCGGCCGCTTTTGTGGGGCGGGTGCCTCCACCTGGCAGGTGCTCCCTCAGACAATAAAGGCTGCTAGCCTACCCGGCTAGGGGCAAGCGGTCCAGGGAGATGTGGTTAGGGACCTGTTCTGGGCTCAGCCCCTAACCAGAATCCGAAGCTGACCACTGCAGCTCGAAGGCAGTTCAGTCACAGGGAGGAGGGAAAAAACGAGTCTAGAAGCCAAACCTTATCTACACTTTCAGTGCCAAGCACAATGGTTTAGAGTGCAAGGCGCTCGGTTTAAAATTAAAAACAAACAAACAAAAAAACACCCTGATGTTAATTTTCTCCAACTGCATTGTTGGAGGGAAAATGTTTGCTTCTAAACTCGTGGGATTAACTCTACAGCCCAGGAAACCCAAGCTCTCTACGAAAAACGACGTTTCGTGAGACGGGAGGAGAAGAAGGGATTTTCTCAAAGTGTGGTTTGGAGAGGATAATTTAACTGTCTCCTCTAAGCTAGGCTGAACCTCGTATTTCTCTGGGTTTTTTAGTTTTGTTTTGTTTCTTAACCTCTTAACAATGATCACTGTGCCATATTAATTGACAAAGAGGACCGTGCCCATTTCTGCTGTCTTTTCAGCGTTTTCTCCCGCCTTCATTTAGGCTCGAAAGAACAGAACAGTTAGAACAGTACAGTAAGAATGCAGAGGGGGCTAGTGACCCCCACAGCAACCTAAGGGCTTCCAGCCCCTACCAATCCATGGTAATTCAGGCAAATTCAGGCACAAATTGCCCCCTCGTCGGACGTCCACAATCTCAGGGCATAGCCAGTGAGTGTGATTGAACATCAGAGAAAGGTATTATAATGCCCAGATACTCAAAAGGGTCCGTGATCTCCCTCTAGTGAGATGCAAATCTCAGCTCACGCTTGCCTGCCCACCCAGCTCAACTCTTGTCTTCCCATAAATTTGCTATAAAGGTCCACCCAACATGCGGGGGGTTGGGGTTATGGTTGGGTTAAGGTTTAGGGTTAGTTTTATAATATATGCACACATAAATCTGGTAGTTCAGCAAGAACAGAAAGAAAAGAAAACCCATGTATATAATATATGACTATCTAGGGTTGTCCCAACTGTAATTACCCAGATTCCAAAATAACGCACCTTTGGAGCTGATGATCATTATTATGTTAATCAATTTTTAAAAACCACAACTTCTTTTTCCTAGAGGATCACAGGATTAGAGATGGAAGGGACCACAAAAGTCATATAGTCTGCCCCCCACCCCCTTCATTTAGATGAAGAAACTGCTGCCCAGAAAGGGTAAGGTTATAAAGACAGTCAAGTCAATAACATGGATTAAGATCTTACTATGTGCCAGGCAGTAAAGTAGAAGAACTAGCGTTTTAAGCCAGGTCCTAGGATCAACTCCTATAGATGGACCTAGGATCCAAATTTGAAGAAGCAGCAAAAATGAAACAAGAAGGTTTTTCTGTTTTGTACATTATTTTTCTTAAGATGACAGAAAGTCTCAAAGCAATAATGAGTTTCTGGGATCTTGATTTATTTTTTCAAAAATCCTTCCAGCTTAGGTGTGGGGTGGAGCAGGAGAGGAGAGAGAGATACAAATTAAAATATCAATATTATGCCTGAGATAGAAGAAATAAGTTGCAATTTTCTTTCTCCATCAGCTGATGCTGGAGGGAGAGTGAGTAAGGAGGAAAGACATTGCAATCCAGTTCCTGGCAGGACCCTTCCAGCAAAAAAATCCTGAACGTGGGCATTATGCAAGGCTAAACTGCTGCCTATCTGACTCACTTTTAATTTGTCCTTTTTATCTGCTTAGCTGGATGAGGATTTCTGAGGCATGATCACAACAGATTATAGCCGCTTCTGTACCCCTGCACCAAGAAATTTGCTGGGATATGCAAATGCCTTGAAGAATACATACGCATAAAACTTGTAAAATAGAAATTTATGAGCAAATTACAGAAAAATTAGAAACATGGAGATATTTGTTTATAGATGATCATAAGCATGGTTTGAATAATTTTATAATCCAAACTTTTATATCTACCCACTCCTGAACACACAGAAGTAATAAAAGAATTAAACTGACATTTACATGGCATCTTAAAATTTGAAGAAAAAAAAACAATCATAACATTTTGTATCCATTTTCTCATTTGAACCTCACAACAACCCTGTGAGGTAAGGTGTACAGGTATCATTATTGTTATTGGGACAAAGAAAACTAAGGCTCATAGAAATGATTTTCCCATGATCTCCTGAGGTATCATAAATAATCTATTACAAATGAATTCAGATTAAATATAAGACTTAATGACCCAAAATAGATAATCTGGATAATCCAAGGTGAAAGGCATATACAGATTATTAAGTAATGAAATTTATGGTTGGGTGTGATCTGTCACGGGTCTCTCTACTATAAAGTCATACGTATATATTATTCACAGCCTGAGTCATTCCTGTCACAGATTATAGGGTCATAGATTTACATCTGGAAGAAACTTTAAATAACCGTTCAGTCCTGTGCCTTACTTAGTGGTAGATATGGTCACTTTTATAAATCATATTTCAGTATATTTGCATCCCGAGGCTAAAACGAATGGAGGTGTTCTTTGCATTATATAACTCATATCTGATGAAGTCAACTTAGGGTTTTGGGGGGAGTTGTCATTTAGTTGTATCCAACTCTCTGTGATCCTATTTGGGGTTTTCTTGGCAAAGATACTGGAGTGATTTGTCATTTCCTTCTCCAGCTCATTGTATAGATAAGGAAAGTTAGACAAACAGGATTAAGTGACTTGCTCAGGGTCATACAGCTAGTAAGTGTCTGAGGCTGATTTTGAACTCAGGTCCTCAGGGTCCACAACAAATATATGTGTGTGTGTGTGTATGTATATGTATATATTTATGTGTATATGTATATATTCATAGATTATAGGATCATAAAAAACTAAATGGGACTTCAGAGGCCATCCAGTACAACCCGTTCAATTTACTGAGGGAGGTGACTTTCACCTACTATGGGCAAGATATTATATTAGATACTATTTGCCTGATACAAGGAACAATAATAAAGAATAATTTATTATAAAGAATAATTCCATGACTTCAAGGAGCCATGATCACAAGATGATAGATACAAAGTTGAAAGAAACCTTAGTGGTTCCCCATTCCAACCCCCTCATTTAACAGATAAGGAAAGCAAAGCACAGAGAGGTTTTGCCAAGTCCCACAGGTAACCAAATGGCAAAGCAAGGATCAGAATCCTAGTTGACTCCCAACACAACATTCTTGCCTTCCATTGACACAGACTACAACCCCTCCAGTGCCTCAGTAGTGAGTTATTTTCATGGATTTCTGAGGTCAAAGAAAACCCTCCCCTAGTAGCCAAACTCCTGGTAACATGCCTCTCAGCTCTAGGTTAAGCTTATAGGCTAGGTCTTGGAGGGCTGGCCATGACTAGGCCCAGACCTAAACCCAGTCCAGCTGACCAGACCTGCCTGAGTTTGTTGTCTACTGGAATAGCCTTCAAGAATCCAGGGTAACCTCTGAGCCTCAATGAGGATTTAGAATAAGGCTTTAATCCAAGATCTTTAGACCAGGGGTTCTTAACCTCTGTGTGTATGTTTGTGTGTGTGTGTGTGTGTGTGTGTGTGTGTATGTATGTATGTATGTATGGGTGGGTGGATGTGTAGGGAGCTTCAGGGGGAGTGGTAGAGTTTATAAAGGGAAAAGCATGTGTTTCCATGCAGTTCCTATATACCTATTGTTTCCTCAAGGAAACACCCCGTGTTTCTTGAGGAAACAAAGAGGGGAATGTGATAAAATAATGGGATTTAGCAGATACTCAAAGGCCCATCTGTAGATTAATCTAAACTTATTGAATTAAGTGAGAGTGACTGACTGCTGATTAGCCTACTTCGAGTTAACTAGATTGTAAGCACATCTGGCTAGCCCTTACAAAGGTATTGTTCTTAGAAGCTAAAAACTTTGAACTTAACTTGAGACCACCTTCAAGTCCAGTGAACCAGTGGATTTGGATGATGTTAACCAATCAGCTTGAAGCAGTGTGTAAGGACCACCTATGCTCTGGACCTATAAAAAAGCTTCCACACTCAGTTTGGGGGAGGTCATAATTGAAGCAGGCTCACGACAGAGGACTTGAGGAAGAACCAGACCAGGCTGGAACTCTAGGCTAGATAGGCCTTTTCTTAACTTTCTGAACTCTACATGAATACCTGGTATGTTTTAATAAATGCTTAATGCCCAAAGACTGGTGCTAAAGCTTCTAATTTAAGGCAACCACACAATTTAGATTTTAAACATCACACTATGAAACTTTAGGGCACCAGCAAAAATGCTACACCCAGAGAGAGGATCACGAGGATGCCACCAAAAAAAAAAAGAACATGTGGGCCCTGCAGTGCCTATGGGCATGAACTACATGGGTCGCGTGTGTGTCTCTTCCAGCAAACTCTATACATGTGGCTGCCTACTAGCGAACTCTTCTCAGCATGCTTTTCTATGTAATTTCTATGTATGGCCTCTCTTCCCACAGATGTGATGTGTATTTGTGGGAGAGTATACTCCAGGTATATGAGGAAATGTTTCACAGCTACTGTTCCTACAATATCATAAATGCCTCTGCTTCAAAAAAAAAAAAAAAAAAGCTAATAGGAAAAACATCAAAGCCCTCTAGTACAGAAAGAGGAGCTCAGTCTCACATACAGCTTGAGGCTACAAAAGTAGCAATGGGAGCTGCTGACGTCTTCTCCGCAGTTGAGCAAAGAAGTAGAACGATCCCTTCTTCAATTTTCCCTATATCAATCCATCAAAAAGCATTTATTTAAATGCCTAGTAGGTGGGAGGCATTGAAGGATGTAAATGTAGATGCAAATAAACCCCACTCTCAATGAGTTCAATCAATTGATCAATAAACATTTATTAAGCACCTACTATGTACCAGGAACTGTGTTAGGTGCTGGTGCTACAAAAAGAGGCAAAAGACAATCTCCATCCTCAAGAAGTTTACTCTCAAGGATGGCAGCTAGGCAGTATAGTGGATAAAGCACTGGCCCTGGATTCAGGAGACCTGAGGTCAAACCCTTGACACTTACTAGCTGTGTGACCCTGGGCAAGTCATTTAACCCTCATTGCCCAGCAAAACAAAACAAAACAAGGAAGTTTACTCTCTAATGAGGGAGGTTTTTCCAGTTGTGTGCCTTCTGGGTGATTCTCACTAGGCTAAGAAGAAAGACATAGGGACGTGGCTACAATGACTCTAAATGTGAACTGTGATTTTCATGTGAAGTTTCTCAGAGCTGAAGAACACTCCCAGCCTAGAGGAAGTTGGGGATAGCAGAGAGAGCCATTGTACTTGGAAACAGGAGAGATTTGAGTTAACATCTAACCCCCAAAACTTAACTCTATGAGAGCAGAGGCAATTTACTTCATCTCTCTGAATCTCATCTTCCTTATATGTAAAAGGAGATAGATGATACCCATAGAATTCACCTCACAAGGTTGCATGTAGGATCAAATGAAATAATGTATATATTATTGTATATAATCATTAAACTGCATGTTAATGTATATATTATATATGTGCATATGTATATATAAAACACTGCAGAAATGCTTATTCCCAGCAGCAGTGGCCCAGAGTTGATGGTTTAGCAAAAGATCAATAGATAAAAAATCATTAGCACCACTTCACTGGTGACCAAGCAATGGATGACCTAAAACCATCCCTTCATATAGAGAGACAATTAGAAGATTTATTAAGTGCTTACCATGTGCCAAGCTCTGTTGATATAAAATAAGGGGGGGGAGAGACATTCCCTGTTCTCAAGGAGATGATAACAGGAGAAGATAAAACATGAAGGAGAACAGGAAAAAGGGTTGGGGGGAGGGAGAAGGGGAGGAGGGGGAGAGGGGGAGGGAGATGGCAGGGAGTGTGAGCTAGAAGTGAAGATACAGGAACTGCTTAACTTACACTTGTCATTTTGCCATTTTTTATAAGCATCTCCTGTTTACAGGACACAGAAACACGAAAACTGCCTCCCATATATCCTCCATGACCCAGATTCCCTCAAACACATAGAAGACTCACAGAGCAACTCTGCTGCTTCCTTGCCTAGAATTCCATGCAAACCTGGCTACCACTGCCTGTACAGGTACCCTGTGGCCACAGCTAAGAAGTCAGCACTCTGAAGCAAGGTAACTTCCAGTTCAACACAGCAGAGAGAGCCTTAGACTCCTATCTGGGAAGACCTGGGTTCAAATCTGAACTCAGATATTTACTAGCTGTGTGATCCTGGGCAAGCCACAATTTCTCTGGTTCTCTGTTTCCTGGTCTGTATAATGGGGATAATATCAAAGGAGATAATAGATGTCAAGCACTGTATAAATGCTAGCTATGCTCACTTGTACCAGAATAATATAGGACAACAGACAAGGAAGAGTCAGGCTATTCCCGCAGATTAAGATAACATTGGTTGTTAACACAAAAACCAAGACCGATTCCCAGTCTCATCCTCACTGCCCAGGAGCCAACAGGCGACTTCTCTAGACAGACGGGAGCCAGGAGAGGGAGGCCCAAAGGTAAATGACTCAATGCAGTATTTAAAGCCCAGTTTAAGTGGTGAGGAGGGTGGAAGGGACAAGTCCGTTCTGTTTGATGGTGGCCCTCCAAAGCAGAACTATTTTGTCCCCAAACAGACTGACCCCAAGTGAACAGGAACACTTTTTACAAGACTGTTCTTGTCTCCAGTGCCCTGCAGTTTTCAGAAATTCAATTCAATTCAACAAACACAAATTAAGGGCCTGCCCTCCCCTGAAATCCTTCACCCTGCCCAGGTGAACCCGGCAGCTTCTCGAATGTTCTATCAAGGGAGCACAGGCTCCTGACAGGTCCCTCTGCCAAGCTGGGAAGGCTTCATGGGTGGGCCTGGTGAAGGGCTGCCTAGCTAGCCTCTGAGGAACAACCAAGCTAAGTTTTGAGAGTGGCCCAGTACCAACTTGGCTTCAGGGTAATGGCTTTTTTTTCACCATAGCAATCTGGAAGATCATCCTCTAAATCAGAGAGGGAAAAGCTGCAGTCGGCTTCAGAGGAGGCATCTCCCACAGAGACCAAATGAGAGACCCTTAAAGGGTGCTATGCTGAGCCTTGGGAATATAGTACAAGGGGGTTTAGGGAAAGGGAAGGAAAGGATTGGTGTTTTTCCGTAGGAACTTCCTCTACCAATGAAGGCTAGTGACTTCTCTGCAATCTGTCATCCCAGAGAACTGCCTGGCACCTTGGTTGGTTAAGTGACTTGACCAGAGTCACACAGACTTTATATGTCAGAGGAAGGCCTCGAAGCCAGACTTCACTGACCTTGAGATTAGCCAAGTATTCACCACTTCACTACACTCCTCATTAGATGGTGAGCTCCTAGAAGGCAGGGACCGTCTTTTGTCTCTTTTTGCATCCTTAGCACTTAGCACAGTGACTGGCACATAGTAGGTGCTTAATAAATATTGACTATTGACTTGTCATACAAATATGAAAAATACAATTTTTAAAAAATACACAAGAAACCTAATTTAGAAGGGGGGAAGGGAGAGACCCACACAAAATAACAACAATATGACATCTCTTCCTACTTAAATTTTGTAACATTCACATCTGGTTTTTTTTGTTTGTTTGTTTGTTTGTTTGTTTTTTTGTGAGGCAATTGGGGTTAAGTGACTTGCCCAGGGTCACACAGCTAGTAAGTGTTAAGTGTCTGAGGCCGGATTTGAACTCAGGTCCTCCTGACTCCAGGGCTGGTGCTCTATCCACTGCACCACCTAGCCGCCCCCACATCTGGTTTTAAAAGTCTTTTTTTCTGCAGTAAGAATATATTTCGGAAGCAATGCATCCAAAATTGGAAGGGAGGCAGAAAGCTGGGAAACAATTTTTGAGGCCAGTGCTTCTGGTAAAGGCCTCATCTCTAAAATATATAGGGAATTAAATCAAATTTATAAGAATCCAAGTCATTCCCCAATTGAGAAATGGTCAAAGGATATGAACAGGCAGTTTTCTGATGAAGAAACCAAAGCTATCTATTCCCATATGAAAAAATGCTCTAAATCTCTATTGATTAGAGAGATGCAAATTAAAACAATTCTGAGGTACCACCTGACACCTATCAGATTGGCTAAAATGACAAAAAAGGAAGATAATAAATGTTGGAGAGGCTGTGGGAAAATTGGAACACTAATACATTGTTGGTGGAGCTGTGAGCTGATCCAACCATTCTGGAGAGCAATTTGGAATTATGCCCAAAGGGCGATAAAGCTGTGCATACCCTTTGACCCAGCAATCCCACTTTTAGGTCTTTTGCCCAAAGAAATCATGGAAGGGGGAAAGGGACCCACATGTACAAAAATATTTATAGCTGCTCTTTACGTGGTAGCAAGGAATTGGAAGTTGAGGGGGTGCCCATCAGTTGGGGAATGGCTGGACAAGTTGTGGTATATGAATACAATGGAATACTATTGTGCTGTAAGAAATGATGAGCAGGAAGAGTTCAGAAAAACCTGGAGGGGCTTGCGTGAGCTGATGATGAGTGAGATGAGCAGAACCAGAAGAACATTGTACACAGTATCATCAACATTGAGTGTTGACCTACTGTGATGGACTATATTCTTCTCACCAATGCAATGGTACAGAAGAGTTCCAGGGAACTCATGATAGAAGAGGATCTCCAAATCCAAGAAAAAAAAAGAAAGAACTGTGGAGTATAGATGCTGATTGAACCATATTATTTCTTTTGTTTTGGGTGCTGTTGTTTTTTTTTTCTCTATTTTGAGGTTTTGCATCACTGCTCTGATTCTTTCTCTTGTAACAGGATTAATGCAGAAATAGGATTAATGTTATTATGTGTATATATATATATGTGTGTGTATATATATCTATATCTATATCTATATGTATAGAGATATTTAGATATAACCTATATCAGATTACCTGCTGTCTAGGGGAGGGGGAGGGAGGGGAGGGAGGGAGAAAAATCTGAAATTGTAAAGCATGTATAAACAAAAGTTGAGAACTATCTTTACATGTAATGGAAAAAATAAAATATCTCATTTAAAAAAAAAAGAATATATTTCAGGGGGCAGCTAGATGGCACAGTGGTTAAAGCACCGGCCCTGGATTCAGGAGTACCTGAGTTCAAATCCGGCCTCAGACACTTGACACTTACTAGCTGTGTGACCCTGGGCAAGTCACTTAACACCCTATTGCCTGCAAAAAAAAGAAGAAGAAGAAGAAGAAAAGAATATATTTCAGATATTACATGCCCAATTCAGGAGTCCAAAATCAACATTACTATTCTCATTTTCAAATTCTGCTTCCTCACATCAGCACATATATTTAAGTCTTTTTTTATTTTGCAAGTAAGAATATTACAGATATTATATGCCCAACTCAAGAATCCAAACAATATTGCTATTCTCATCCTCAAGTACAAATGTTATGAACTTTGTAGATAGGTGTCTATCATATTTGATTTTAAGAAAATCACACGTTTAATTTTGAGGTTTCTACTGGTGGAGGGCAAAGGAGGAGAACTCTGTCTTTCATCAATTATTCATTTCTCTCTTTTTAAAAATCAAGGTATTAGAAATGGGCAAGAAGAGATGTAAAGAGGCTTCATGTTGTAGTCTATGAGCAAAGACTTAAAAGCCAAAGGCTGTGGCTTTTCCCTGCTCTGTTTAATAATAACCAACATCACAAAATACTTAAGATGTTCCTAAGTGTCAATGTGGGTTAATTACTGAAAATGAAAACTAGGAAAGGAGAGGAGATTCAATGAGGAAATACACAGAAATGACATTCTAGGACTCATTCAATAGTCCATAAATGATTCAACTGTGAATTCTACCATTTTTCTCCCAGAAAACACCTTTAAAATGTACGGCACGTTTTCAGTGCTTATTTATTAGCCCAGCAAAGTCAAAATGTGGAATTGATCAGGGTGTACCAGAAAATTTTGTTAGCCTTTTTTTCTAGTATTTTTTTAAACCTGTAGATTTAGTCATTCAGTCAACTGAAGTATTTAATAGCAGATTGTATAGTTTGTCAGTTATCCAAGTCTCATTCCTTCCTCTAATGAATCACTGACTAATGGTTGAACTACTGCAACATCGATATAAAGGTCAAGGAAAAATACTCCAATTAATCAATTTTCTCCTGTTAGATGCTAATAAAAAAAAGTTTGATGATGTTAGAAGTTGAATGAAGAGTTAAAATTAGATTTTAGATGATTTCTGGGTTTTGCTCCGTCTTGCATAGTATCTTTGTCTTAAGTGCTATCTTTGTGATCCAAAAAATAATTAGCTGGCATCCAGTCAGAATCCCCAGAGTGAACAATTTTCACCACTGAGTCACACTGGAAATTTGGACACTAGGGGCTATAATTTCACCTCTGCTATTAGCCCAATGTGTTACCTTTCTCAGCAAGTCTACTCACCTCTCTCTGTTACTTTGCTGACAGAATATTTTTGAGATTTAATTAATTATTGTTGGTTTAAGGTATTATGGGAATAAGAAAGAAAAAGAAGAAGAAGAAGAAGAAGAAGAAGAAGGACTTCTAAAAGAAAAAGAAAGAGGAGAGACAATTCAGTTGGATATTTTTTACAAAAGCATCTAAGAGCAGAATTTGTCCCAAATTATGTAAAAAACACAAAGCAGTGGCTAGTGTACCCTATCACCTTTTCTTTTCTATATTTTATAAGATTCTAACTTTGAAGGCATGCTCCCACCAGGACAATCTGATAAAATTAGAACAGTAAAAAGACACTTGACAGGATAGTGACTATATTTTATATGCAAGGATTTCCCTTACATAACCAAAGTCCCTGAAGACCTGTTATATGCTTGCCCTATTGAAAATAATTTTGTTTCCATAAAAATAGGACAGGATCCATTTACATGAACCACAATACACCATATAGCAAAAAAGCTAATATTGTTATATTTTCTTCTTTCCCAGTGGCTTATCGCTTCTTTCTAATAACCAGATTTTTATTTGCTATTATTGGGAGTTTTTAAATCACATTTAAATGGCAACTTATTGTCTGCATTCCAAGTCATACGGGGTATGGGTACAGCTAGAAAAGGGATAATATGAATCACTCTAAGACTTTATTTGCATCATTGCTATTGGGTTCCTTCCCAACCAAATTCTCCACAAGAAGCAGAATTGACTGACAAAGCAAGGTTTCAGTTCTATTTCCTTTCTGCTGTGACTTGGCAGGGGACCAGGAGGGAAAGGAGGTAGCAAATCCACATAGAGGATCACAAATTTAGGCCAGTATGAAACATGAGGGGAAAATCTGAGGATGGAATCAGCAAGATCTTGGTTTAAGGCCTTTCTCTCATTATGACCATGGGTAAGTCTCTTAATTTCTTAGTGACCCAAGCAGCTCTTTAAGACTACAAAATATATACCATATTTATTTGCATAGGTGCTCTTATTCCTTTCCTAGCAGAAATGTTTGTTAATATATAGAGAGGGTTAGCAATTAAGGTAGCATGGGGGGCAGCTAGGTGGCACAGTGGATAAAGCACTGTCCCTGGATTCAGGAGGACCTGAGTTCAAATCCAGCCTCAGATACTTTAAAACTTACTAGCTGAGGCAGCTAGGTGGCGCAGTGGATAGAGCACCGGCCCTGGATTCAGGAGGACCTGAGTTCAAATCTGGCCTCAGACACTTAACACTTAACCAGCTGTGTGACCCTAGGCAAGTCACTTAACCCCAATTGCCTCACCAAAAAACAAAAACAAACAAACAAACAAAAAAACAAACAACTTACTAGCTGTGTGACCCTGGGCAAGTCGCTTAATCCTCATTGCCCCTCAAAAAAAAAAATAAATTTAAAAATAAATAAATGAATGAAGGAAAAAATAGATGATAAATAGATGAAATAAATGAAATAAAATTAAATGAGATAAAAAAAGAATTAAGGTAGCATAAGTTCTAATCCTAGTTTTCCTACTTACTAGTCCTTTGCCTGGGTCTCAGATTCCCTTACCTGTCAAATGAATTACAATTAAATTAATTTTTTTGTTAAAAAATACCAATAAAGTATAGACAAATTGCTGATCTGTATCAGTGGATAGAGTTTCTCCACTGGGAGTCAAACAAAAAAAAAGCCTCCCAGCTTACATGTATGAACGGAACATATAATGTATTTGTTGTTGTTGGAGGCAATCAGGAGTAAGTGACTTGCCCAGAGTTACACACCTAGGATGTGTCTGAGACCAGATTTGAACTCAGATCCTCCTGACTCCAGGGCCAGTGCTAGATCTACTGTGCCACCTCGCTGCCCCAACATGTAACTTATTTTGAAAAAAGTTTTTTCAACTGCCTATGAGATATGCCCAAGTGTAACAAAGTATGTCATTAAACCAAGAAAAATTAACCAATTGTAGTTTTTTTCTTTTTCTTTTTCTTTTTTTTTTTTTAGTGAGGCAATTGGGTGACTTGTCCAGAGTCATACAGCTAGTAAGTGTTAAGTGTCTGAGGCCGAATTTGAACTCAGGTACTCCTGACTCCAGGGCCGGTGCTCTATCCACTGCGCCACGTAGCTGTCCCTACCAATTGTAGTTTTAAGGCAAACCCCCTCCCCCCAATCAATTACAGAGCAATGGGCACCAGGTCAAGAGACCTGAATTTGAATGTTACTTTGGTAGATGAACTTAGCCAAGCTGCTTAACTGCTCAGGGACTCTGTCCTCATCTGTAAAGTAATAGCAACTCCAAGGCTGACACTATGCAGCTTCTAAAGAATATGGATACAAATGCCTGTGGAAAGGACTATATGTGACTATTTTTGCCTTCAAAGTAGGAAGTGCTCCACCTGCTCCAGATATAGTCTAATACCCACTTGAGGAGAGGGGCTCGTTCTAGTTTGTTCCCAGGACTTCTATATTATATTGTTACTAACAGCTTGGGGTATACGTGCCGGTTTTCAGGGAGCACTAGCACTTGTGTGTGGTCTGAGGGCTGCTCATCCACCTCTGCCACCCAACTCTCCACTGTGGCTCCAAGAACCTATAGGACATGCAGGGGCCACACCCTAATAAACCTAATAAAGCATCTCTGCAAACGGGCTAAACCAGATTGAGGGTAACCAAGAGGCCTCAAACCTGCAGTTGAATTAGGGGGATATCTTCCCCAAGAAGGTGAAGACGTCCCCTGGCAGAATGGGTGGTTAAGAACAATTTCTTCCAATGACTGTGACGGCAGCTAAAGCAAGAGCTGTGGAGTGCTTGGAGCTGGGTCAGACACTGAAGACACCAAGGCATCCCAGGCCATCACCAGTCATCTTGACTTTTGTCTTGCCACTGGATGTCTTTTTTTTGTTTTGTTTTGTTTTGGTTTGGTTTGGTTTTTGGTAGGGCAATGAGAGTTAAATGACTTGCCCAGGGTCACACAGCTAGTTAAGTGTCAAGTGTCTGAGGCTGGATTTGAACTCAGGTCCTCCTGAATCCAAGGCCAGTGCTTTATCCACTGCGACACCTAGCCGCCCGCCTTGCCACTGGATGTCAATGACTCTGGAAGAGAGAGTGAGGCTGAAAACTTTATGAAACCCTTCCTCACTTAAATCCGATTTATGTGCAAGTTAAAAGACATCATTCATATCATTTTACCATGTTTCACTTACCTCAATGTCCTGTGGAGACAGCAAGTTAGGAAACAGCAGGTGTATATACACTGGGGGCTGTGGTCACACAGGCGGCCCAGGCCATTGGACCATTTTCTCACTGAAAGCAGCAGTGGGATTTGGCAGCCCCTGGGTGTCTGAGCAGCCTTTTAAGGACAGTGCTGCTCATCTCCTGGTGTGAGGAAGGGGCTAGAAAAGGTGCCCTAAAAATTGTCTGTTTCACCTAACCTGACCTTGGCCTGCTTACTGCAGCAAGCAGGGACCCTCCCCTATGGTTATATAAACATTTTTGCAAAGATGATTCCACTCACATGTAGAATGTGCACACACTTATGGAAAATATGAAATCCAATAGACCTGAAAGATGAACAGTTCTTGTTGCAAGAGAACTCAGCAAGTATCGCATCCATATATCAACCCCGAATGAAACACAGCTGGCAAATAAAGGCCAGCTTACTGAAGTCATCGATACACATTTTTTCTGTAGTGGCTACAGTGATAGGGAGTGCACAGAAACTGGCGTAGGTTTTGCAATCAAAACCAAACTGGTCAACAAGCTTGTTTGCCTCCTAAAAGGAGTGAACAACAGGCTCATGACAATATGATTGCCACTTGCAAGAAAGTGCCACATCACCATCATCAGTGTCCTTGATCCCCTCATGATGAACCCTGATGAGGTCAAAGAAAAATGTTATGAAGACATGGAGACTTTTATGAGTGATATGCCAAAAGAGAACTAGCTTCTAATTCTGGGTGACTTTATGAATAGGAAGAGATTATTAGATAGGGCAGAAAGTGAGTCCTTGGGGGGAATGGAGTTAGAAACAGCAGCAGCAATGGTCACTTACCACTGAAGACTTGTGCATCTCATGAGCTCACCAACACCACCTCCTGTTTACCTGAATGCAATATTAACTTCATGGATCCATCCATGCAGCAAACCCTGGCACACCATAGACTATGTAATTGTAAAGAGAAGAAACAGTCGGGATGTAAATGTGACAAAGGCGATGTGTGGTGCAGAGTGCTAGACCTATCATAGACATCCTCTGCAAGCTAAACACTCCCATTCAACAAAAACTGTGGCCCCAAGGCAAGACAACTATCAGAAGACTTAATGGACTTTTCCTCTTGTGAACAGTTTATTGCTAACTTGGAGGGAAAGCTGCAACAGTGGAGCAGAGAATGAGTGGGCAGCTTCCAGAGATTTGGTGTACAGACGGCATTGACTCACCTGGGCCAGAACACTGACAAACATCAAGATTGTTTTAACAAAAATGATGGAGAAATTCAGAAATTGCTGAACAAAAAAACAAGAACTCCACAGGGCTCACCAGCAAGATAGTTCATCTGTCTCTAAGAAGGCAGCATTGACATCCATCAAAAGTAAAGTGCAAGCAAAGCTTAGAGAAATGCAGGATTTGGGGCTCAGTAAGAAGGCAGATGAAATTCAGTTTTATGCTGATAATAACAATCAAAAACACTTTTGTGATGCCCTGAAGGCTATTTATGGGCCAAAGACTCAGTGCTGATGGAACCACATTGACTAGTGTTAAGAACATGATCCTGGAGAGATGAGCTGAAAATCATGTTCTCAACAGACCATGGAGGACCAATGCTGAAGCCATTAACTGTATACCTCAGATTGAAGTCAGTCCCTCTCTAGCCAAATTTCCAACTCAAGAAGAGATTTTGAACGCCATTAGGCTCCTCTCCTGTTTCAAAACACCTGGTATTGATCCTATTTAACTGAAATCTACAAGGCAAGGGGTTCACTATTCATATAAAAATTGAATTCTGGTTATATGGCAAGGGAAGGTTATTCCCCAGCAGCTCAAGGATGCCTCCATTGTCCATCTCTATAAAGGAAAAGGAAATAGGTTGTCCCAAGACAATCACAGGGGAGTCTCTCTCAGTCATTGCTGGCAAGATTGTTGTAGGTCTATAAAACCAGGACAGTATACCAGTGCCATGCCAGGAAACTGAACCACTTCCATTTGAATCGTCTTAGGAAAAGTCTGAAGATCAGCTGGCAAGATAAGGCACCAGGCCCTGAGACCTTTCTTGAGCTAAACTGCCGAGTATTCAAACTCTACTGTAGAGTGTAATTCCAACGGACTGGTCACATAGTCCAAATGCCAAACACATGCTTACCCAAAAGACTATTTTATGGAGAACTCACACAAGGCAAGCACTCATATGGAGGTCAGAAGAAGCGATACAAGGACATTCTTAAGATCTCTCTGAAGAATTTTGGAATCAATTGTGAGATGTGGGAGATGCTGGCACAGGACAGCCCAGCATGGGGTACCAGCATCAAAAAAGGCACTGTGCTCTCTGAGCAAAGCAGAATTGTAGTAGCTCATAAGAAATGTGAGGTGTGCACATTTAGAGACATCTCCACTCCAAATATTCACACGAATTACTTGTGTCCAACCTGTGGTAGAGTTTGGAGCCTGTATTGTTTTGATCAGTCACAGTCAGACTCGCTGTCGCTTGACCTCGACTTAGTGATGTCATTTTGGTCCTCTTAGCAGGAAGGCTAACAACCACTAATCACTCACATTTTTTTTTTTTTTTTTGGTGAGGCAATTGGGGTTAAGTGACTTGCCTAGGGTCACACAGCTAGTTAAGTGTTAAGTGTCTGAGGCTGGATTTGAACTCAGGTCCTCCTGAATCCAGGGCCCGTGCTCTATCCACTGCGCCACCTAGCTGCCCCATCACTCACATTTTTATGAGCCTTTGCAAAGTACTTCTTCCATCACAACTGTGCTAATGGTGTCAGTAGTACAGGTACCATTACTTTCATTTTACGGAGGAAGAAACTGAGGCTCAGAGAAGTTAAATGAGTTTTCCAAGGTCATACAGTAAGCCAAGAGTTGGTTTTAGAGTTGGTTGCTTGGGCTCCAAATCCAAGGTTCTTTCTATTGTTCAGAGCTGCTTTTTCACTTTCCCATTCATCTGATGAAAGGGTCTAAGGGTCTGCATAATATGCCTGAGGAGGAGGGGCTACAGCAATCCAATGGTCTATGGCCTTGAGATTCATTTGTTTTTCTAAACATTTTCAAGGAAAGAAACAATTCTGAGTGGACTTTGGATTCAAAATGCTTTTAGACCCTACAGTTTATATATTTGGCTCCTCACTAATAGAGCTTTTTGCTAATGGCGGCATTTGTTCCCTTTTCCCCCTTAAATCAATCGAGAACTTGGTTTTAAAAGCTAAAATTGACTTTTAAGTGGGAGGTGGCATTTCCTGTGTCTGCAAGCCATCCAGTGGGTAGAAAGGACCCAGGGGCAGAAGAGGACAAATGAGAAGGGATGATCAGTGCCAGTGTCTTCTGCCTTGGGAAATGTAGCTTGATTTACATAAAACTTTGGGGTTAAAAGCCTTTTAGGGGGGCAGCTAGATGGTGCAGTAGATAGAGCACTGGCCCTGGAGTCAGGAGTACCTGAATTCAAATCCAGCCTCAGACACTTAACACTTACTAGCTGTGTGACCCTGGACAAGTCACTTAACCCCAATTGCCTCATTAAAAAAAAAGACAACAACAAACAAAACCCAAAAAAGCCTTTTAGGGACATTATCTCCTTTGGTCATCACAAAAACTCTATGAGATAGCTAATTCAAGTATTAGCATCATTTTACAACCAAGGAAACTGAAGATAGAAGAAAAAAATTCAGACATTTATATGGCATTTTTAAGTTTCTATAAACATTTCCCTCACAAAAACCCTGAGCAGTTGAGTCAATATTATTATCCCATTTTAAAGGAGAAACTGAGGCTTAGGGACATAAAATGACTGGCCCATGGTCACACAGTTAGGCTGGGATTCAAACCCAGGCCTCTTGACTCCCAGATCTTTTTATAACACCACACTACTTGACATAACCCATAAGTGCCTGGTTTTAAAATAAGGTCTTCTGATTGAGTTTGGAGTCAGAATTTCTGTTCTGTTTATTAACTAGCTTCATGACCTTGGAAAAGTCACACACCTTCTTTGGGACTCAGTTTGTTCATGCATTAGACTAGACTGGGGTTCCTTAACCTTTTGTGTGTGTTTGTGTATGTGTGTGTATGTCACAGACCCCTTTGATAGGCTGGGGAAACCTAGGGACACTTTCTCAAAATAATATTTGTTGCCCATATTCATAATCAAAGGATTGGCTAAATTTTGGCTAGAGGTTAGTGAAAATAGTCATAATTGTTTTTCCTATCCAATTTCATGGAGCCACTGAAATCTATCCATGGAACCCATGGGGGAATGTAGCAGGGGTCAGTTCATGGACCCCAGGTTAAGAACCTGTTCACTAGATGATTTCTAAGACCACTTCTGGTTCTAAATCCTTTTATCTTATATGTCCAAGTCCAATAGGGCTTTCTTCTATCCCCCCTTGACACAAAGTAGAACCAGCAAAAAAAAAAGGGGGGCGCGGGGTTTATAAAATGGGGGGTGCAACGATTTAGGTAGAGAGGGTGCTGTGAATGAACAGAGAGTGTAACATTATAGGTCTTCGGATGCCCTCTTAAGAATTTCCTCAAAAAATAAAATAAAATAAACACTATCCTCAAAGTTGTATTTAAATAAAGGACACAGCACATTTAGCTCTCCATCCCCACCCCCCCAGCTTCCCTACTTTCAGTCAGTGCTGCCATTGAGAAGTCTTAAGAGCCTAAATTGCTTTGTCTTCTCCAGACCTCAGTTTTCTTGTCTGTAAAAAAAAGGAATTTGACAACTTGACTTCTAAGAACCCTTCCAGCTCTCCATTTCTTTCTTTCTTTTTTTTTTTTTTGGGGGGGGGGTTGGGCAAGGAGGGTTAAGTGTGACTTGCCCAGGGTCACACAGTAAGCGTCAAGTGTCTGAGGCCAGATTTGAACTGAGGGCCTCTTGACTCCAGGGCCGGTGCTCTATCCACTGCACCACTTAGCTGCCCCACCCAGCTCTCCATTTTTGATCCTTAAGTCCCTCTCAGAGAAGCCCCTTGCATTCAGACACGGCAGTCATGCAGTAATTATTATATTTGTACAAGAATTTTGGACTCTGTGCAGTGCAATTTTCATTATCTTTTGCTAAAACCTGGTAATTTAGTCATGTCTTTGCACTTGGTAGAGCACTGCTTGTACTGAGGGCATGAAGTATTTGGTCTAAAAAAGGGAGATTTTCGGTAATACCTTTGAGGAGTTGAAAATCTACACATGTTGCTGCCTCTGGCCCCTTCAGGAGCAGGGAGTACCCCACTCAGCATACTCTGCTGGCTGGCTTCCTTCTAAGCTGTAGGAGAAAGCATTATTAACGAGACACTGCCCTGGTGGTACCCAGGCGATCCTGAGGTGCAGGCGGTAAAATTAAGTTCTGTGCAAATCAGCTAACTCACTCTGCTCACGGTTGCCCCTCAACCATTAGCTTTGCAGTCAAGGGATGGTATTGTTGCTTTGGAAGAGACATCAGAGTAACCCAACGCTCACATTTTATAGACAAGTGACTACGTGATTGCCCCAAAGTGATTTATTTGACTATTGAAAGGCAGTGCTACATAAGAGGAGACAATCACTTAATCACTCTCGTAGATTTCCCTGTTTCCTTATCCAGAGGTAGCAGGTTCCCTTTTCCACCTTCCCCCGCCCTTGGGGGTACCTTCTGTGGCCCTCTCTGGAAGTTTATGGGGGTGGGAAGAAAGAGAAGCAGGGGCTCTGTTTTTCAATCAGACCCTATAGGAGTCTTCACTGAGCTGAGTCTCCAAGGCTGGCTGATGTGCCAGAATATTATAAAGGTGAGATCTGACCCCGGACATTCCCTCCCTCCCTCGAGGCTTCAAAGTGGGAAGAGGAGCATTCTCCGAACAGCTGTGCTACTTACTGCCTGTGTAACCTTGAGCAAGTAGCTTAATCTCTTTACCTCAGTCTTCTCTCCTGTAAAATGAGACTGGGCCTCTAAGAGCCCTTCCGGCTCCAAATGTATAATCCTGCGATCCTGTAAGATGGCTGGAAGGGTGGATGGGATGGCAAGTGACCTTACCCACACTAGGTAATAAGCCAAGAGTCCTGCCTAGGGGAGCTGGTGCCTGGGATGGGCTCACCTCCCTTTCGTCTCTTCTTTCCTTTGGTACTGGGCCTTGTGAGAACTCAAAGGACCTGGATGCCTCTATCACTTCTGTGCCCTGGTTAAGTCTCTTTGCATCTCAGTGCCCTAAGCAACTCTCCAAGATTATAATTTTACAAAACTGTTGTCCCTCCTCATGGGTAGAAAGAATTTCTTCACCAGGAGTGTTCTACAGAATGAAATCAACGCTTAGAACAACAAAAATCCTAAATGTGAATGTTTTGTGCTTTTACAAAAAGCATTCTTTTTTATTTCCTTGACCTTTTTCTTTCTCCGTTTTCCTTTTTAATTGTGAACTTTTCAAATATCAACAAACATGATCCAGTAAGGTCTGCAGGAAGAAGAGCTGCCGTTTGGGGACCACCTTCTGCCCCTATTTCCCCCTTATACCCAGTAGTCCAGGCAGCCCAGGGCTCACCACAGGGATTAGAAGGGAGTCACCTACTAGAGTTAGGAGGCCTCACACTCTGTTCTGCCACTCGCTCCCAAGATCCTCATAAGCCTTACCATCTGCCCCACTAGCCACTCCAGACCCTCAGTCATCTCACCTAGTGCCACAATCTAGGCCCCCAAGGCCTTTCTATCTACCCTGCAGCTACACCTTCTCTTATGTGTTGTCTGCTCCACTTACAATGTGAGCTCCTTGAGAAAAGGGACAATCTCAATTTTTCTATATATATTCCAAGTGTTTAGCAGTCTGTAACAGTATTAAGTACACAATAAGTACTTAATGAATGCTTTTGCATTTGTTCATTTAATAAATGATTCATAAAAAGAAGATTGTATATGAAAACATAACCTTTGGTCACATCATTTTTTCTTTTCTTTTTTTGGTGGGCAATGAGGGTTAAGTGACTTGCCCAGGGTCACACAGTTGGTAATTGTCAAGTGTCTGAGGTCAGATTTGAACTCAGGTCCTCCTGAATCCAGGGCTGGTGCGTTATCCATTGCAGCACCTAGCTGCCCTGGTCACATAGTTTTTTAAAGTGCATATTAAATTTAACATGGTAATAACAAACCTGACCTACCTATTTGTTTTCTTTCTATACATATTTTTTGCTCTCTATTGTCATTTTGAGGGGTTTTTAGGTTATTTTCTTTATCTGCATCCTCATCACTACACCAACTCCCCTTCTCCTAAATAGAAGCCCCCCCTTACAGTTAAAAAGTACAGTAAAGCAAAATAAATCAACACATTGATCATGTTTTCAAATATTTGACTTACGGATTGCTTACCTTTTCAGGGAAAGGAGAGGGGAGAGAGGAAGGGATAGAATTTGGAACTCAGAGCTTTAAGAAAAAGAATGTTAAAAATTGTTTTTACATGTCATTGAAGAAAAAATATTAGATCCACATATGTATATATTACATTTATATTAAATATATGTACATATAATCCATATATGTATGATTTGATATTGAGGTTTCAGCACACACTCAGCAAACTGTCAAGGATAAAAAAAAATAAATCAAAGTTGGGATGATTGAGGAAAAATAGGTACACTGATACATGGTTGGTGGAGTTATGATTCAATACAATTTTTGGAATGCAATTTAGAATCATGAAATAAATTGGCTAAAATGTCCATCCACTGTGATCCAAAGATTCCACTGTTAGTCATATACCCCACAGGGATCATTCATTAAAAGAAAATCTTTATATTCACCAAAATATTTATAGCAGGATTTTTTAAGATAATTGAAAACAAAAGTAGATGCCTCTCAACTGGAGTATGGTTAAAACAAATTGTGGTACACTGATATAATGGAATATTACTACTGTGCTTTAAGAACAAAAAATATGATGAATATGGAGAAGCATGGACTAGCAGGAGCTGAGGAAGAGTGGGGTAAGAAGAGCCAATAAAACAGTATATACAATGACCACAACTGTGTAAACAGAAAAAATGATAAAGAAAAAAAGGTGAATTTTGCAAAATTACAAAGAAGAAGCATGAGAACTATAAGAAGACTCACTCACCTCATGCCTTTACAGAGATAAGTGGTCAACTAGTACAGAGCTTCTTAGACTTTTTCTACTCATGACACCTTTTTTGCCTGAGAAATTTTTACATAATCCTGGGTATATAGGTATAAAAAATGGGTATACAAAGCAAACATTAACTGCCAAATTTTTCATGACACTCCCTCCCCCACATTCAGTTATACAATGCATGTGGGGTCATGACCCACATTTTAAGAAGCTTTGAACATATTAGAACATATTGTACATGTTTTCTGATGCATTCAATGTATTCATCAGTTGTACTGTTTTTCCTTTCTTCTTTTCCTTTTTTTTGCCTTTTAAAGATATTATTTGCTATATGGGCTGGTTTTCTGTGGGGAGAAGGGGGAAGAGGATTTGTGAGGAAAATTTTCGTGATGTAAAGAACAATTAAAATTTTTTGCAGAATTACAAAGAATGTCTGGATCCTAAAAAGAAGATATGAATAGACAACCATCTCCATTCCTTTGTAGAGATGGGAGGCCCACCAGTGTGGAACATTGCATATATTGTTAGATTTTTTTTTGATGTATTGATCTGTTGTGCTGATTTTTTTTCTTCCTCTCTTAAAAAAAAAATCTGTGGGCAGCTAGGTGGCACAGTGAATAGAGCACTGGCCCTGGATTCAGGAGGACCTGAGTTCAAATCCAGCCTCAGACACTTGACACTTACTAGCTGTGTAACCCTGGGCAAGTCACTTAACCCACATTGCCCAGCAAAAAACAAAAAACCAAACAAACAAACAAACAAACAAACAAAATCTGTTATATAAGATGACTCTCAGGGATGGGGAGGGAAAGGAATACATGGGGTTATTTATAATTTGTCATGTTCACTCATGACATCTATTAGAATTCTAGAGTCTATCAAAGCTATTTTTCTTTCCATTCTTGTAGTCATTGTGTAAATAGCTCTGTTCACTTCACTCTGCATCCATTCATACTCTTTGATCTTGGGTTTCTCTGATATGACGTTTGCCATTTCTTATAATATCCCATTGAATTTATATTCTAAAATTTGTTCAGCCATTCCCCAATTGATGGCCTCCAACGTTGTTTCCAATTCTTTGTTACAACAAAAAGTGTTGATATAAATATTATTGTACATTGTACATTCAGTTCTTTTCTATCTCTCTTTTACCTCTCTAAGGTATTGCTAGGAAAAAGGAGACATTTTGGGAGTATGGTACCAAATAGTTTTACAGAATGGTTGGATCAATTCACAACTCCACCAACTATGTATGTCTATCCTTCCACACCCCTCTCTGACAGTTGTCATTTTTTTGTTGTCTTCTCCAATCTGATGAGTATGAGGTGAAACCTCAGTTCTTCTAATTTGCATTTCTCTCATTAGTGATTTGGAGCATTTTTCCATCTGGATGTTAACAGCTTGCATGTCTTCATTTGAAAACTACCTATCCATGTCCTTTGACCACTGATCTATTATGGAATGGCTCTTGTCCTTATAGTCTATAAAATTTTCTTGTATTCTGTAACTAGAATCCAGTTTTATTTTCTTATAGTTAAAATAAAGCCCTTTATGTTATGTTGGGGAAAATTCTGGTTTGTTTTTTTTTGTGTGTGTGTGTGTGGTATTGCTGGTACAAGATAATTTTATTCAGGAATAAGACTGAACAGCTGCGAAGTACTACTTAATTAAATCATGAATGATAAATTCCTCATAAATTATACTTAAACATTTTGTAATTTTGATAGTCCTTATTTTTTACTATAATCTGTAAACATTTAAGTGGAAGCTATGAATTAGATCTTCAAAATAGATGTGTAATTTTAGACTGGCATCAATTTTCATACATTCCAGCCTATTTTAAGAGACAATTAGTAGCACTTGGAAAATGTATCTAATTGCTAGGTTAAATTAAATTCGACAATCCTAGATGTTTTTACCCTGATCAGGCTTGTCTTTTAAGCAGTGACCAAAGAAATAAAGTGTGGGAAGACCTTGAGCAACAAAATGCTCAATTCAACAAACATACATTAAAGTCTCTTCAATACAAGACCCTGTGCTAGGCAATAGAGATACAAAGACACAACATAATGCGTCCCTGCCCTGCCTGGGTAAGGAGTTTGTGTTTCATACTCGGGTGGGTGGATAGGGAGGTGGCCAGGAAGGTTTCCTATATAGAGAATGGCATTTAAACTGAGCCTAAAAGGAAGATGAGGATTCTGAGAGATAGAAATAAGGAGGGGGTATGTTGGGGCATGGGAGATGGATTCTTCAAATGTAATGGAGTATCGAGTTTTAAGAACAGTTTACAATCCAGGTTTACTAAAACAGAGAGATTATAAAAAGGAAAAGCAACTTGAAGTCATGATAGGTTGAACTTTAAATGTATTTTAACTTACCAGATAAACAATAGGGAGCCATGGAGGATATTTGATCAGGAACATGACATAGACTTTTTCTTAGGAAGGTTATTTCAGCAACCGCCTGAGGAATAGATCATCAAAAGAGAAGAGACTGAATACTAGGAGATCAGTTAGAAGGCTCACTTAGGCAAGCAGATTGTGAGCACCTGAACAAGAGTGGTAGAAAGAAGAGGATGAAAGGAGAGATATTTCGTTGGAGGCAGAATCAATAAGATAAAACTTAGAAATTCATTGGAGTTAGGGAGAGTCTTTTGATGATTCTGAAGTTATAAGCCTGGTGACTTTGAGGATGGTGTTAAACTTAATTATTATGTATATACTTTAGAAAGAATTTGCTCTAGGCCAATGAGTCTTTCCTGGGTCCTTAAAGTTCCAAACTCATTATTTTAACCCAGGTACCTGTCTTGTGCTGCCACAGTTGTTCTAAAAGCATTGTCGTTATTATTTGTTTTGAAGTTCTAGATCTGGAAGGGATTTGAGTAATCATCTGGTCCAGGTGAAGAAGTGATATATAGAAGGGCTTCTTAGACTTTTTCCACTTAAGACCCCCTTTCACCTGAGAAATTTTTACATGACCCTAGTTATATAGGTATATAAATAAGTACACAAAACCTTTTACTGTTGCCAGATTTTTCATACATTCAGTTACATGTCCACATATGGGGTCACAACCCACAGTTTAAGAAGTTTTGACATATAGAAGTGCTGTAGCAAGATGAAATGGGCCATCTTAGCAGGTAGTAGGGCTCCACTTCGCTGGAAGTCTTCACACAAATGCTAGGTGCTTCTTTCTTTCTTTCTTTTTTAGTGTTTAATGATTATTTTATTATTAATTAATTTTTAAAAATAATAAACATTTTTACTTATAATTTTGATTGCCAAATTTTGCCCCTCCTTCCATCCCCCTCCCTGAGGCAGTAAGCAATCAGATATAGGTTATACATGTGCAATTATATAAAACATTACCATATTAGTCATTTTGTACAAGAAAATTTAAAGAAAAAAGCAAAAGGATAGGGAAAAGAAAAAAGAAAAGTCAGCCAAAAAAAAAAAGGATGAGGAAGAATTATTGTCTGAAGGGACCAAACTGTAGTAGAAATAGTATTGCATTATGGTTGAACATATATAACCCATGACAAATTGTTTACTGTCTCAGGGAGGGAAGATGTGGGTGGGTGGGTGGGTGGAGAAAATTTGGAATTTAGAAAGACTTGCACAAAGTAATGAAGAGCAAAATGAGTAGAACCAAGAGAACATTGTATACAGTAATAGCAATATTGTTTGAAGAATGACTTTGAACAAAGAATCATTCTGACTATTATAAATACTCTTAACTATAAAGGACATTGGAAGAAAGATGCTATGTACATCCAGAAAAAGAACTGATAAATGTATAGAATGATTTTACATATAGATACCTATTTGTGTCTAATGGTAGCTACCTCTGAGGTGCGGTGAAGGGTGAGGGAAGAAAAAAAGGAGGGGAAGAAAATTTATATAATAATTTTGTTGCATATTTAAAAGGAATAGCAGGTTGTACATAGTGCATTTGTGGTTTTATGTGCAATCATCTTTTTTATTGTACTATGTTATGGAAAAGCTTGTTTTCTTCCACAGAATAAATAAATAAATACATAAATAAGTGCTTTTAAGATGAATGCTAAAAATTGTCTTTCCATGTAATGGGGGGAAATAAAATATTATTTTTAAAAAAGAAATAGCATTGTATTGTGCTTGAAATTAGGAGAACTTGAGTCAAGTCTAGGCTTGGCTAATTATTAGTTATTGGTTTTAACCTATGTGATCCTCAGTTTTTTCCCTGTAAAAGGGAAATAATAGTTTTTGTTGTTTGTCCTTTTTTTTTGTTGAGCAATGAGGGTTAAGTGATTTTCTCAGGGTCACACAGCTAGTAAGTGTCAAGTATCTGAGGCTGGATTTGAACTCAGGTCCTCCTGAATGCAGGGCCAGTGATTTATCCACTGCGCCACCTAGCTGCCCTGGTCCTTCATTTTTTTTTTTTTTTTTTTTAGTGAGGCAATTGAGGTCAAGTGACTTGCCCAGGGTCACACAGCTAGTAAGTGTTAAGTGTCTGAGGCCGGATTTGAACTCAGGTACTCCTGACTCCAGGGCCGGTGCTCTATCCACTGCACCACCTAGCTGCCCCTTGGTCCTTCATTTTTAAAGAGGACCAATGACATCACAGGTGATGTCTTGACTAGTGTGAAAATTGGATTTAAGTGAGGCAGAGTTGCACAGTCATCAGTCTCACTCTCTCTTCAAGAGTCATCCAAAGTCCAGTAGCAGGACAAAAGTCAAGATGACCTTTTAGTCATCCACAAGGCCTGGGATACAGTCGATGACCTTGGCATATTTGATGCCTGACCAAGTTCCAAGCACTCCACAATACCTGCTGTAGCTGCCTTCATGGCTATTGGAACAAATGGTTCTCATCTGCCCATTCCGCAGGGCAAATTCTTCACATGCTTGCTGTAGACATCCCCCTAACTCACCAGCAGGTTACCCTCAAAGATGGCTTACTGGAGTGCTGCATGCTATAGCTTCTTGGAGCCATAGGTGAAAATACAATAATAATAATAGTAAAAACAGCCCAAAAATAGGTGTTTTTTTAAAGGTAACTATCTTTTTTTTTTTTTTAGTGAGGCAATTGGAGTCAAGTGACTTGCCCAGGGTCACACAGCTAGTAAGTGTTAAGTGTCTGAGGCTGGATTTGAACTCAGGTACTCCTGACTCCAGGGCCAGTGCTCTATCCACTGCGCCACCTAGCTGCCCCTAAAGGTAACTATCTTTAATGAAGAAAATTTAAATGAGGAGGCAGTTTCTTACTCAACAGCATACAGACCACGCTGTATGCAACTGGCAGGACTTGGTCCTCTGACATTTTGGATCCCCAGGCCATATCTGTTGCTTAGGGTATCTACTTTATTATAAAAAGTTTTTCATTATTAATAAAGAAAACAGCTTGTAAAGTAATTACAATATAAATACCTTTATAGAAAACACTAGTATAAAAATTAGTACCCTGTAACATTTTGTAAAAAAATTATGAATACAAGGGTTAAGTGAGTCAAGATTTTGTAAACTTTACAGCTAAGATGTTTTCTTTCAATGCTGGTGATTCAGATTATCAATTTTTTGAACACTTTCCTTTTTTTTTTTTGGTGAGGCAATTGGGGTTAAGTGACTTGCCCAGGGTCACACAGCCAGTAAGTGTTAAGTGTCTGAGGTCGGATTTGAACTCAGGTCCTCCTGAATCCAGGGCCAGTGCTTTATCCACTGTGCCACCTAGCTGCCCCGAACACTTTCCTTAAAAACAAAACAACACACACAAAAAAAACAAACCCAAGAGTTTCTTAAATTACAAAACTGTAATTGTGAACAGGGCCTCAGTTAAAGAAAAAAAAAAACAGCTTGGTAGACTGGGAACATCTTCCAAATATAGTTTTAAAAAAATAATAGTAGTTGTTTGACCAAAGTTGTTATGAGGAAAGTGCTTTAGAAATAAAAAATTGTGATGATGAAACTCATCTGAGTGGTAATTTATTGGCAATAATCTACCTACAATTTAGTCAGCAAGATATAGATTTTTTTTCTTCTTTCCTCTCACTTTTTGGGGTAAGGGATATGGATATGTCTGAGCTTAGTTAGCTTAAATCCTGAGGGTAAAGGAGGATGGAAAAGGGACAAGGGAGAAGAATCATAGATCACAGGATTTTAAAGCTGAAAGGGACCTTGAAATTTACTTAATTTCCCCCCTCCCAACCCCCCACATATACACACACTATTTTACAGATGAGAAAATAGACCTAGAGAAGTCAAATGATTTGCATATGGTTATACATGTAAGTGAACCCATTATCTACCCAACCTCCAACTTCCTTAGGTGTCTCCAGATAAGCCACATGGACTTCCCTTTTGGACTTTTCCTCAGATACTATAAATAAGAAGGGATAATGCTTTTAGCATTCACTAGCTCCTCTGATTTTTCTACAAAGCTCTTTTTTAGTTTCAGCAACATCCTTGATTATGTGGAAAAAAAAATCCTAGAGGTTATAGAGGTCCACAAATTCAATAATTATCAACAATGTGATGAGGCAACCTAAAAAGCTAATTATGTTGCATTGAAGCACAACGTCCCAAATTAAGGAACCAAAAGTCCCACTGTGCCCTGCCCTGGACAGACAATATCTGGGCTCCACATTTTGGGAAAGATATTGACAAAGTAGAGTTTGAGAAAGGAGGGACCTTGAAATTGTGCCATATGGAAATCAGATGGTGACAAAAGAGATATTTAGCCTGGAAAAGAGGTGACTTAGGGAGGACAAGATTACCATCTTTAAATATTTGAAGGACTCTTTTGTGGACAATGTGATTTATTCTATTTGAACCTGGAGTGGGGGTTTAGAAGCAATGGGGAGAAGTTGTAAAATGATAGGTTTTGGTTTTCCTAAAAGGAAAGATATCCAAATAATTAGAGACATCTTGAAGTGGCATGGGCTACCTTGGTAGCTAGTGGGTTTTCTATCTTTGGAGAGCTTCCAGTATAAGCTGGATGACCACTTATCATGGATATTACAGAAGGGATTCCCTTTCAAGCCTAGACTAGACCAGATGAACTCTGACTCTGATTAAGATTCTTTAATACTATAAATGGACCAGACCAATTCATAAGAAACCAATCATGTTTATTCTCCCATTCTTTTTTAACTGTCCCAACTTAGAACTGAATGTTTTGGGGATTTTCCTTGATTCCTATTGTAATAATTATTTATATGTTATAAATAGGGATGTTACATGTAATAAGAAACAAGGCAGCTGCTGAATGAGGGAACCTAGGAATACACCACTAAGCATGCCCAAAAGGATGCTCCTATTTCTCTCAAAATAATTCATCTATTAGTCTATGGGAAATTTCTTTAATTCTCATTTAATTCCTAATCCTTCTCTGCTTTGTAAAATTTCTCCTGCTCATTATGTGGGTAATGAACAGGAGATAGCTTTCCTTACCTTGTTAAGAAAAGCTATTAACGGGGGCAGCTAGGTGGCGCAGTGGATAAAGCACTGGCCCTGGATTCAGGAGTACCTGAGTTCAAATCCGACCTCAGACACTTGACACTTACTAGCTGTGTGACCCTGGGCAAGTCACTTAACCCCCATTGCCCCACAAAAGAAAAGAAAAGCTATTAGCTATCAGATCCCTATATCAATGATCTCCCATTATTTACTGTTGGGGCCAAGGAAGGAGAAATGGAAGGAAGGAAGGAAGGAAGGAAGGAAGGAAGGAAGGAAGGAAGGAAGGAAGGAAGGAAGGAAGGAAGGAAGGAAGGAAGGAAGGAAGGAAGGACCTATTATGTGCCAGGCACTGTGCTAAGCATTTTAAAGTTTAATCACTGGAGAGAAAGAATTGCTGTTATTCCCATTTTACAGTTAAGGAAAAGGGCAGGCAGAGGTGAAGTAACTTGTCATACAACTTGTAGTTAAGTTGCCTTGCCCAGGGTCGTACAGCTAGTAAGTGAGGCTAGATTTGAACTCAGGTCTTCCTGACTCCAGCTCCAGTGTTCTACCCACTGGACCACTTAGCTGCCTCTAAATGGATGTGTCTGCCACTGTTATCCAGACTACATTTTCTCCAACCTCCATCACCATGTAATATCAAAGACAAAACTAAGGTTATTGGCCACTAATATGTTTTAAAATATAGCAATGGTGATAAATTTTAACAAGTGGAGACAGGAAGTATAGGAGAGAAGGAAACCAGTGTATGGATTTAATAGCAACCAGCATCTCTAAGGGAAGGCAATAGCTTTCCTGCTTAGACACCAGAGGGGGGATCTATGCCCCTTCTTTCCTTGTCAGTTGGAGAAAGAAAATGTCTCTGAGAGATAATCTCACTAAACCTGGTCCATTTGGCACAGCAGTACCTCATCATTCATCATTACAACCACAACAAGCACCAGATCCTCAGATGCTTCCCAAGCAGCAATCAGTTGGACATCACAGTCTCTCTAAATGAAAGAGCTGGAGGTGGGGGGAAGGAAGGAGGAGAGAGACACAAGCCTAGGCACTATCACCTCCCTGACATGGGCCCAAGATGGAATTTGTTCCCCTGAACTCTTCTTCCCCACTCCTTTCTGTCTTTGTCCCAGAACTCTCCAGGTGTCTGGCCATGAAAACCTGAATCCGTAACCAGTGACCACATCTTCTGCTCAGGAGAGCTCATGGAATAATACACAAGACATCCGGACCACTCTGGTCCAGTGACACCATTTTGGAGTGACATACTGAGGTAAACTCCCAAATTACTGGCTTTAGAAGCACACATATATGTAAGTAAGAGCCGCCAACAGCTTCCTGGGATTCTTTATGTCAAGAGACACCTTCATGTTAAAAGTCAGGGGCATGATTCTGCCTGTTCTGTATTTTCTTAAATGCCTGGTCCTTGGGTTACAGGGAGTTCTCTGGCTATAAGAAGGTAGAGATGGTATAATGGCACATACCATGTAAAGATGGCATTATTTCTGTTTACTTTTTTAGAAAGTCTGGCCCTCCAGACAAAAAAGAAACACGTTCAGAGTGATAACAAACACAGACAAGGTAATGAATGAATGATTGCCTCATCTGGTAAAATTATTCTGGAATAAGTCTGGAAACTAGAGGTGACATTGCTCTGATTCTTTTTGTATGAAGTCATGGTTTTTGTTTATTTTTCTAAACCATGATGAGGCAGGTGGTGGGAAAGCATTGGATCTGGAGACCAACAGACATTATGCATCGGCATGCTAACTGCCATTTGTTCTCTGAGTGATGCTGCTGCTGCTGATGGTCGCTTGTATGTTCTAGAACTTCCCCGTTGGAAGTACATGGATTCTGAGGTTGCTTCCAAGTCTAAGAGCTATGATTTTAAGTCACTTTACCACCCAGAACTTCCGTTTTCTTATCCATAAAATGTCACTATCTCTCAAGCTACCTCACCAGGTTGCTGTGAGGATGCACTGAGGTAATTTATATAAAAACTCCAAAGTGGTTTTTAAATGTTAGCCATTATTATGTGATAGGAAGTCTTTGAGGTAGCAAGTCGCTATAGTAGAGTTGGGAAAGCCTGAGTTCAAATCCTGCTATTAGCTATATGACCCTGGGCAAGACACTTAACCCTGTTTGCCTCAGTTTCCTCATCAGTAAAATGAGCTGGAGAAGGACATGTTTGTGCAAACCACTCCAGTATCTGCCAAGAAAATCCCAAATGGGGTCATGAAGAATCAGATAGGACTGAAAGGACTGAAAGACAAATGACCTCAGGTAAGTCGCTTAACTTCTCCAGCCTCACTTACCTCATCTGAAAAAAAAAGAGGGAAAATAATAACATCTACCTCACAGGATTACTGAGAGGTCCAAATTAGATAGCATACATAAAGCACTTTATTAACTTTAAAGACTTCATAAATAGTGGTTATTATTAGCATAAAAGCAAGATTGGGCCCTGTGGAATACTATCAGGTTGGGTTCCCAAATCAGCCACACTTGAAAGGGAAAATAAAAAATAAACTTTTCTTTTTTTCCACTTGACACAGAGATAGGGCAGAAGTCCAGAGAAGAGGCATTAGGGGAGGAGTCCTCTCTTCTCAGATACTCTACAGAGAGGTTGTTTCTAAGTCAAAATAAACCCAAGTTGGGTTTTGACAGTTCATGTCTTTGGAAAGTCTTTCCAATGTGTGATTTTTTTCCCAAGCTAAGAAACACTGAAAAAGGAAAGTGGTGTGTCTGAGAAAAGAGCATCTGACGGAGGAGGAGAATGTCAAATGAGGAGAATCGGGTTCAGTGTTTCAGGATGTTTCAAAGTCTTTTTTGCAGTGTGCTCTTCAAAACCACATGCCCCCCTAACAGGCTATAGAAAGGAGCCACTCTCTGGAAGTTTTCCTGCTGATGCGGACCAAAAGGTCAGATGATATATTTCTGCCCCCGTGACAAGTACAGGCTTATTTTACCTGATCTGAGAAAAAGTCAGGTTGCTTCTTATGGTCTAGGACTCAAAGAGAGAGGATGTCTTTATTTAGCCTAACACTGGGTGCCAGTTCTAGGAACTTCCCTCCTTCCCTAACCCCTCTCCCAAAACAAACAAGTAATGAACAACGAACACAGGGATACAAGATCCTAGATTTGATGCTGGAAAGGGACCTTGAGTTCCTTAGTAATCGTCTAGTGCAATCCCTTCAGTTTTCAGAGGGAGAAATAGAGTAAATAGCGTGTAAGGCGGCTATGTCAGGATTCCAACTCATGCTCTTGGAATATAATTCCAGGGTCTTTTTGACTTCCAAGCATCTTAGAGGTAGGAGAGGGAAGCTGCTAGGTCTGATTTGGTGTCATTCCCTGGGTCAGAAGGTTTCATAAGATATAAAGGGCCCGGTAACTCTGAGAGATTTTTCTTACTTTCCTGGACTTGGCCCCAACCCAGGAAATCTGGGGAAATGTATGCAGGTTATCCCTCAAAATACTTAGTTCAAATCCCCATTTGCAAACATTTAGGATAGTTTTATCTAGCAAAGGAAAACAAAATATAAATCTTTGAGCAATCATGTAAATTCCTAAATTAACTTTCAGTCCCAGGTACCATAAACCGTGCCCAAGGAGAATGTCACAAAACCTGCCCCTAGCTGGAGTGTGGGTAGTGAGCGGCTGCCACATGGGGCAGAGACAGAGTCTCTCAGACACAGGCTAGAATTAATGGAGGCACTTAGATATGGGAAGTGGATGAATGAGGGCAAAGTGGGGGAGACACTCAGCCCAGCAGGCCATCTGGTAGCTTCCTCTTTTAACTAATTATCCTTGATGACCAGGTAGCAGGCTAAGTTGTTTCTATTTGGGGCCCTTGGGCCAAGTCCCAATCACCCCACCCTGGTAATGGCTCTACTTCTCACTCTCCATGTATTACAAAGACAGACCGAGGGGACTGCTGGGCACATCTGTGACTCTCTTCACTGTTCCTATCTCCCCACTGGCCAAATGAAGACCTTCTCACGCCTGCTCTTTTCCCCCTTTCCTGGGGTCCTTTCTGGGCCAAAAGCCAGAACTCTTGTTGGCTGCTCAACTGTCATGTCTTAATTAACTCTGAGGAAACAGGTACTTCCCTTTAATTGTATTTTATTTTTCCAAGGGAAGTCATATTGTGGTTGTGGCTTGGGCTCCCAGCTCTTCCCACCTTATCTCATCTTTAGACTACCTAGTTTACCTGCACCCAGGTAAGGAAATAGTTGTAATGAAGGCCAATTGTATTTGCTCTTTCTCACTGGAGGAATTCCCATTTCTTTTGTTTTTGTTTTTGTTTTTTTGCAGGGCAATGAGGGTTAAGTGACTTGCCCAGGGTCACACAGCTAGTAAGTGTCAAGTGTCTGAGCCGGATTTGAACTCAGGTCCTCCTGAATCCAGGGCCGATGCTTTACCACTGCGCTATCTAGCTGCCCCCTGAATTCCCATTTCTAACAAGCTGTAGAATTATAGGTTTAGAACTAGGAGGGACCTCGGAGGTCTTTTAGTTTAGTCTCCTCATTTTACAGATGAGGAAACTGAGGCCCAGAGAGGCTAAGTGACCTTCTTAATGCCATGAAGATAGTAAATCACCAAGCTGGAATTGTAACCCAGGTCCTCTGACTCTGAGAGGCAGTCATGTAGTGGATAACTGTACTGGGCTTAGAGTCAGGAAAACCATAGTTGTATGCTCTTGGACAAGTCACTTTGCTACTAATACTGTATCTCACCATCCCCTTCACCAGCAAACAGCATTAATGATTTGGAGAAAGGAAATTGGGTTGAATTTTGAGACAACTTAAGACAAGGTCGACAATACATATATCCTAATGCCTTATTAAGGATTCCTAGTTAGAAAGAGATAGGTTTTGCTATATTTGAAGAGAAATAGAGATGTCAGCCTGGGACTAATGTCAGTAGCAAAAAAAAAAAAAAAAGAATCATAGAAGGGGCACTGGGAAATGCTTAGCACCGTGGCTGGCTCACAGTAAGCACTTAATAAATGTTAAATGAATGAGTGAATTAATTTGGGTCAAGTTCAGCTAAATCCTTACACTGTTTTCAGTTATATTTGCCAAACACATTTTAGGCACACAGTAATTTCTTTTGAATTTTTGGTCTGATCAGATCTATTCCTGTGTATCTTAGTAAATCACAAACCCCAGGCTTTTCTCTCTCTTATTCTTTCCACGTTCCCTTTTATTTTAAAGATTCCTCATTTTCTCTGCCTGGACGCCTGAGTCATTAGTTGGAAAAAACCTCAGATACCAGCCAGTCCAGCCCCTCACCCAAGGTAATAAGACTTTCCCCAATCTGTCTGACCAGTGTTCCTAGAATCTCTGTTTGGACGAGTACTGTGAAAGGGAATTCACTACATCACAAGACAGCTTTTTCTATTTTGGGACAGCTCTAATTGTTCTCTATAAGTCAAGCTGAAATCTGTCTCCCTGTAACCTCCAATCACTGGTTACAATTTTGACTTTTAGAGCCAAGTAGAATAGGGGTAATCTCTTTTCTACATGACAATCCTTTAAATATTGGAAGACAATTTTCTTGTGTCTCTGACCCACACAGACCTCCCCAAGTTTTCTCTCCTTTAGGATGCACTCTCATTTCCTAACATCTTTCACCCACCGTTTTAAAAGAATCTGCTTCATGGGATGATCTCATGCATTTGAGGGGAGGAGCTAAAGTTACTTTGGAAATTGTACCTAGGAATTATCTTTCTTCTCCTTCTGTGTTACTCTCCTACCCCTTCTGTCTCTAACTAGTGTCTTAAATCTGTTCTTATTTCAAGCTTTCCTTTTACCTGGTAGGATGACTTACACATTCAGTTGAGCTTGAAGGGAATTCAGAGGTCTAACCTATATTGTGGAAATCTCTACTATAATATCCTCAAACGAGTAGTGTTACAGTCACTCCTTGTAGACTATCCCTGTGCTGAAAGGAATGTCACACTAATACAGTCATAGCTAGCGATTTTGACTCTGAGGAAGATTCAGTCAATGAGGGAGAGAGGCTATAACACTTTGAGGCTGCTGCTAGGGAAGCTGCTAATGGGGAATATGGTTAGGGTCTAATGGGTATTCCTTTCTGAGGGAGGAATAACCAGTTGATAGATTCTTATTTTTAATTATTATTTTTGCTAGCTAGGTACTAAAGTTAGTTGTTGTCTCTATGTTGGAAAAGGTTCTAAAGGATCACCAAATTATATATTTAAAACTGGAATGAATCTTAGAGGCCAACTAGTTCAACCCTTTCATTTTACAAATAAGGAAACTGAGGTCCAGAGAGACTAAAAGACTCCCAGGATCAGAGGGGATTAAATGAAATTTAAGTCCTGTCAGTCCCCTTTATATTTTGATGCCTTGGAGGAAAATCCTGATTACCTCATCCTAGTTATAGCTCTATTCTTATTACTATATACTTAAAATGCTGTAAAACTATAAGATGAAATTCTTGCAAATAGTTGGAACTAGGAGAAAAGGCAATTTTCAAAGTGTCATGTTACCAGCTTTATAGAATACTGTATAGTTTATAAAACACTTTCCTCATACACAAAACCAAAACATTATTATACCTGTTTTATAGATGAGACAACTTGGTCTCAGAGGGGTCATATAACTTTCCCAAGGTCACATCAACAATAAAGCTCTCACAAGCCAGAATCTACTCTCCCAAAGGGTTAACAAAACAATGTAGAACACTGTAGCTATATACTTGGATTTTCTCTTGTATTTGTGGAAGAGCCTACCATCCCTGCCACCACCACCACCACCACCTGCTGAACAACTACCATCAATTAATCCCCAAGAGTCTTGGGAACAGAACAGCGGCATCCCCCAGACCACTGGCTTGGACAGATCACATACTCTCTCTGGTTCCCCATTTATCCCTCTGTAAAATGAGGAGATTGGACTATAGGGCCTCTGAGGTCACCTTCAGCTCTGGGTCTATCATCTTTATTGTAGTAATATTCACACTGGCAAAGAGATTCAGTAGTTTGGGAAGGAAAAAGCGTGAAATCCTCTTTGGTCCCAGTGTGTCTCTTATCTTAGATGAGTCAAATTGCTGGGAACCGAGCCCCCCTGCCCAGGTCCCAGACAACTGAACTTTGTGGGAAGTGCCAAGGAGGCACCAGCCTGAAAACTGGAAAAGTCAGTTCTGAGCTCTCGGCAGAGAACTGGGCCAAAGCTTGACTCTAGGACCAGATAAATGGTAGGAAAATAAACTTAGATGACCTTTCCAGATTCCTTTTAGCCTAGTGTTCTATAATTACCACGTTGTTTAATCAATACATTTGTATTTCTCAAAACAACTCTGAGATTATTTGGGATTATCATAAGCAAATAGAGTCATAGAGAAGTTACCTTCAAGGAATGTGTTCAAGGTGACAGGATAAAAACTGGAATCCACAACTCCCAGATGCTGCTTCTCCATGCTTTCATGAGGCCAGGGGTTGTATACACACAGATAGATGGATAGATAAGATAGACAGACTGAATGTGTGTGTGTGTGTGTGTGTGTGTGTGTGTGCATGTGTGTGAGAGAGAGAGAGAGAAAGAGAATTAAACTGAACTAAGGAAAAGGCAACCAATAAAGCAAATAATATGATCTTTAGTTGGGGCAAGGAGTTACAACTGGAGTTCCATGCAGCAGGAATTGCTGAGGAGTCCAAAGAGAGGACTGTATGTGGGGTTCTTATAAAGTATTTTTGGCAAAGGGAGAGTGGCTCCAGGTACAGTGGGGTTGGGACATTCTGTGGTTTTACAAGGTCAGTTGTTTTGTATAACTGCTAAACATCCATAGAGAAAGCTTGGGAATCCCAGAGGGGAGAGTTCAGGACATTTACAAACTAGTCAGAGGCTGGGAGTAATAATCCCTGGTTAGGCTCTGGCAATTTATGGGTCTGGGAATGTGGACAAAATCAACTTCAGTCAGCTGCATTTGACAGTTAGATGGATGGATGGATGGATGGATGGATGGATGGATGGATGGATGGATGGATGGATGGATGGATGGATAGACATAGAAAGAGAGAGAGAGAGAGAACTGCATTTCAACAATTAATTTCCTTTGTAATCTCATGTATTTTATTTTATGAATTTAAAAAACACCATCCTGAGGATGGGTCCATAGCCTCCACCAGACTACCGAAGAGGTTCCAGACACATACAAAATGGTTAAGAACCAATGCATTAAGGGCTTCTCTCCCAATGAATGAATGGGAAGTTTCTTTCCCCATTTTCACATGTTGACTTGTAATGATACATCACCATCTGCACACCTGTATCCTCAGTCCAGGGACCACATAACTCAAAAATTGGCAGGTGAAACATGCTAAAACTTTTTCAAAAAAGTGTTGGGGGCAGGGGCACAAGGAAGGAAATCTGACCTCAAAGCCATGGGAAAAACAGCTGCCTGGGGAGGATTAGGAGAGTGGAGGTGAAGAATGAGGTTCTGTGGTAAATAGTCTTGGTTGAGTACAAAGAACAGCAATAGAGGTAGATGGAGGTCCAAGCTTTGCTACCAACTAGCTCAGTGACCTCGAGCAGATACCACTGTAGGCCTCAATTCCTTCTTCTAAGAAAATAGAAGGGGCAGTCTTCTAATGACTTTTCTGTCTCAAATATTCTGAACCTCCAAGAGTGTAATGTCCTAGAATAAGGTCAGAAAGAAAAAGATAAAGGATTTTTTTCTTTTCTTTTTATTTCTTCCTTTCTTTTTCTTTTTCTTTTTTTTTTTTTGGAGGGGGGAAGTGGGAAGGAGAAAAAAATAACGCTAGATAATTGAAAAAAATTAATTACAACAGGAATAAAGGGGGTGGTTTGGGAGAAAGGCTGTATGTATCTGGAGAAATGCAGTCTCAGTTAAAAATTACAAAATTGTGTCTTCAAACTGGGCTGTCCTCCGGTTGAACGTGTCAATACCGTTACAAGGTCGGAGTCACAAGGCTGAGGAACAAGCAATCAGCAAGTTTTAAGAGGCAAGAGCCAAGCTCACCCAAGGAAAACAAAGAGAACACGCCAACCCACAAACCTGAGTAGGAAAGAACCCCTCCCCCACCTCACCTGCCAGTCCTTGAGCAGCTCAGCAGAGAGCTCCAAACAATCAGGCCACAGGCAATAACTGTACCTCATTACCAATTGAATGGGTCACTTCACAGGCAAATGCTTTCCTTATGAATCAGGTCTGAGGCTTTCTTCAGTTCTGAAATCCATTTCCTCTGGTAACTTCCCTAACCCAGGTGCACCTCACTTTACACAATAGATGTGTTCCTAAGAAAAGTTGCATGGAAATTGATTTTCTGAAACTTGAATGATATTTCAAATGTATCAGAAGAACCCGATAATTTTTTTAAATGTTTAAATCAGATTGCTTTTCTTCATCCATGTACAGAACTACCATTGAGAAGATTCAAATCAACATCTCCTCAGCAATCTATAGTTTTAGAAAACTGCTTGGGGGGCAGCTAGGTGGCACAGTGGGCAAAGCACTGGCCTTGGATTCAGGAGGATCTGAGTTCAAATCCGACCTCAGACACTTAACACTTACTAGCTGTGTGACCCTGGGCAAGTCACTTAACCCCAATTGCCTCACTAAAAAAAAAAAAGAAAACTGCTTGGGGCTTGGAGGGGTTAAGTGATTTACCCAGGGTCACACAGTCAAATGAGTTATGGTTGCTGTCCTTGAAGAGGACCAAAATGACATCACTACATTGAGGTCAAGGTATGGTGTGTTGGACTATGGCTCATCAGACCTATATGGGCTCTGAAGGCTCCACCACAGGTCAGGCACAAATAGTCCATATGAACATTTGGAATGGAGATGTCTCTAAATTTGTGCATCTCACATTTCTTTTGAGCTACTACAATTCTACTTTGCTCATAGAGCACAGCACCTTCTTTGATGCCAGCACACCACGCTGGGCCCTCCTGTGCCAGTGTCCTCTATGTCTCACAATTCATTCCAAAATTCTTTAGAAAGACCTTGAGAGTGTCCTTGTATCATAGACAGGTGTTGAACCTTGATCATTATGCCAGAGACCTCAAGGACCTTGATATTTAAAAAAAAAAAAATCCAAAATAAAAAACAAAACAAAACAAAACCCACGCCCCATTACCAATTTACATTTTATGAGCCTGAATTTTGCATCTGTTGGTACATGAATAGGCACACACAAATCAGCAAATAATTCAAATAATGCTCTACTCACTAATAACAAAATGAGCAACTGTCAAAAAAAAAACCCATTAATAGTGTCCTTTTTTAACCTCTGACTTGAAAGAAAGCATTATTCTCCTAGAAGAGGCCATCCCATTACTGCATGGTAAAAATTATCTTTAAATTGGTAAATTTTGTTTTAGATATGGTCTCTGGGATATTATATCAACTCCACCTTGAATTATGGGATAATGGAAAAGAATGCCACACAGATTTCAGAAAAACCTGGAAAGACTTGCATGAACTGATGCTAAGTGAAATGAGCAGAACCAAGAGAACATTGTAAACAGTAACAGCAACATTGTGTGATGATCGATTGTGACAGACTTAGCTCTTCTGAGCAATACAATGATCCAAGACAAATTCCAAAACACTCATGATGTAAAACGCTCTCCACATCCAGAAAAAGAACTATGGAGTCTGAATGCAGATAGAAGCACACTATTTTCACTTTTTTGGTTGTTTTTGTTATTTCTTCTTTCTTGTGGTTTTCCCCTTTTATTCTGATTCTTCCTTTACAACATGACTAATGTGAAAATGTATTTAATATGGTTGTACTATATAATCTGTATCAGATTGCTTGCTGTCTTAGGGAAGTGGGATGGAAGGGAGGGAAGGAGAAAAATTTGGAACGCAAAATCTTACAAAAATGAATGTTGAAAACTATCTTTACATGTTATTGGAAAAAATATACTATTAAGAAGAAAAAAAAAGAAAAGAATGCCATGGAGGCGGAGTCAAGATAGCTGAGTATTTCTGCTGAGTTTTCACTACCTGATCCTCTAAGCAACTTTTTAAAAAAGGGTCAAATTAAACTCAAGGGAGATAAGAACAACAACAAAAAGGTTACACTGACCCATTTCCCCATCCCAGGACAACTTAGGATGATGGAATGAAAAGTCTTCAGACATTTGGATGGGGACTAACCGAGAACACAGTTTGGCAGAAGCAACATTGGCTGTGGGACCTGGAGGGGGCAACCACAGAAGCAATGGTGGCACTAGGAGTGCTCAATGCCTAAAGATGGTATAAGGGGACTAAACACCTGGTCAGAAAGATATTACAGGGGACTCCTGTGCTAGCAATGGGTATAGGACTGAGTGCCACTTGGCAGCTCCTTTGCCCATAACCCAGTTCTGGGTCTAAGTTACAGGGTGGAAAGGAGCAGATATGATCTACAATCATGAGGGAACAGAGATCCCACCTGGTTAAGAGAGCACAGAGCATAGACGAGGAAGATAGTGACAAAATCTCTTCCTGGTTCACACTACCTTGAAAGTACTAAAAAGCTATAGGACCCTAGCTCTATCCACAGAAGTTCAGGCTAGCCATTTTCCCCAGAGGGGAGCAGAGAGCACCTCTAACATAAAGTCCAAAGTCAAGAAATAGGCTGGCAAAAATAAGCAAACAAACAAACAAAAAAAAACTTGACCATAAAAAGTTTCTATGATGACAGTTTAAGACACAAACTCAGAAGACAACAATGACTTGAAAAGATCTACAAGCAAAACCTCAAGCAAGCCCAACAAGAATTCCTAGAAGAGCTAAAGAGCAAAAAAAAGATTTTTAACATCAAATAAGAGTGGCAAAGGAAAAATTGGGGAAATAAATAAATGCAATGAAAGAAAATAATAAAAAGAGAATTAACAGCTTGACAATCATTTTTCAAACTGAGTCAAATTTATAAGAATAAAAGTCATTCCCCAATTGATAAATGGTCAAAGGATATGAACAGGCAATTTTCAGATGAAGAAATTAAAGCTGTCTATAGTCATATAAAAATGCTCTAAATAATTATTGACTAGAGAAATGCAAATTAAAATAACTTTGAGGTATGTGACATTTAAAATTTAATATGTGGTTGCCTTATTCCTGTCCCAAGTGTAGGGAAAGCTAGCTAGGGTTTACTTATAAATTAGAAGCTTCAGCACCAGTTTTGGGGCATTAAACACTTATTAGAAAAAAGAGAACATCTGGGTCAAAAAGTTAAGAAAAGGCCTATCTAGCCTAGCATTCCAGCCTCACCTGGTTCTTCTTCAATTTCTCCACCACCAGCCTGTTCAAGAGACGAACTGACCACGTAAGCTCAATCTGCCTCCCGAGGAGAGGCGGTCCATACACACTGCTTCAAGCTAATTGGCTAGCATCACCCAAATCCATTGGTTCACTGGACTTGAGAGTGGTCCCATGTTGAGGTCAGAGTCCGAAGTCTCTGAGAAAATACCCTCCTGATGGCCAGGAAGGTGTGGCTTCAATTGAATTAATTTTAAGTTAGTTAATCAGTGAAGTCAGTCAATCTCAGTCAATCCAATCAATCCAAATCCATCCCCTCGAGCTGGGGCCTTTGGGTGTTGGCAAAGCCCATTATTTTTTTATAGGTACCACCTCAAACTATCAGACTGGCTAATATGACAGAAAAGAAAAATGATAAATTTTGGAGAAGGTGTGGGAAAATTGGAACACTAATGTATTCTTGGTAGAGTAGTAAACTGATTCAACCATTCTGGAGAGCAATTTGAAACTATGCTTAAAGGGCTATAACTGAGTATACCCTTTGACCCAGCAATACCACTATTAGGTCTGTATCCCAAAGAAGTCATACAAAAGAGAAAAGGACCTACATATGAAAATATTTATACCTGTTCTTTTTGTGGTGGCAAAGAATTGGAAATTGAGGGAATGCCCATCAATTGGGGAATGGCTATAAGTACTGTAAGAAATGATAAGCAGAGAGATTTCAGAAAATCCTGGAAAGTCTTATATGAACTGATGCCGAGTGAAGTAGGCAGAACCAGGAAAACATATACAATAACACCAACATTGTACAATGATCAACTATGAAAAACTTAGCTCTTGGCAATATGATGATCCAAGACAATTCCAAAAGACTCATGATGGAAAATGCTATACATATCCAAAGAAAGAATTATGGAGTCTGAATGCAGATCAAAGTATATTATTTTCACTTTGGAGTTTTTTTCTTTCTCATGTTTTTTTTTTCTTTTGTTCTGATTCTTCTTTCACAACATGACTAATGTGAAAATACGTTTAACATGATTGTGTATGTATAATTTGTATCAGATTGCTTGCTGTCATGGGGAAGGGGGAAGGAAGGAGAAAAATTTGGAACTCAGAATCTTACAAAAATGAATATTGAAAACTATCTTTACATGTAATTGAAAAAATAAAATACTTTTAAGTGAGGGAAAGACAGCTCAGCAAAACAAATACAAAACCTCACTGAAGAAAATAACTCCTTAAAAATTAGAATTGATCAAATGAAAGCTAATAACTTCATGAGACATCAAGACACAAGACAACATTGTTAAAAGACTGAAAAATTGAAAAAAAAATGTGAAATAGTTCACCAGAAAAACAACTGAGCTGGAAAAAATGTCAAAAATGGATAATCTAAGAATTGTTGGACCACCTGAAAACTGTGATAAAAACCCCTAGATATCATATTTCAAGAAAAATTATAAAGAAAAAATTGCTCAGAAATTATATAACTAGAGGGAAAAGTAGAAGTTGGAAAAAATCTGCTCATCACCTGCCCAAATGAAAACTCCCAGGACTATTATAACCAAATTACAAAGCTCCCAGATCAAAGAGAAAGTATTGCAAGCAGCCAGAAAGAAATAATTCAAATCCCATGGTACCACAGTCATGATAACACAAGATGTAGCAGCTACAACTATATATGACTGGAAGGCTTGGAATATGATATTCTGAAAAGCAAAGGAACTAGGATTATAATTTTTAAAAATAACCTGACCAGAAAAACTAAGTACAATTCTAAAGGAGGGGAAAATGGATATTTAATTAAATAAAAAACTTTCAAGCATTCCTGATGAAAAAAAAAAACAGAACTGAATAGAAAATTTTATATTCAAACAGAAGACTCAAGAGAAGCATAAAAAGGTAAGCATGAAAGAAAAATCATAAGGATTAAGCTGTTTACATTCCCATATGGGAACATGATACATTTAACTCAAAAACTTGTTATAACAGTTAGAGGCAGTCTACGTAGATAGTGGGCATGGGTGTGAATATGTTATGTTGGGGTGGTCTCATGGAAGGGTGAGAAAGTGGGATGCATTGGGAGAAGGGGAAAGTGAGAGGAAGAATGGGGGAAATTATTTCACATAAAAGAAGTTTGCAAGGAAGAGTTTTTTAAATGGAGGGGGAAATGGTGGGGAGAGGGCAACATTTGAACACCATCATTTGAACTAGTTCAAAGAGGGAAGAATATACATATATATATATACACACAGTTGAGTACGGAAATTAATTTTACCCCACAGGGAAGTAGGAGGGGAAGGGACTAAGAGAAATGGAAGGTAGTGGTAAGAAAGGAGGTAGGTTAAGGGAGTCAGTGATCAAAGGCTAAAGAGATTTTCCAGGAGGGGACAGAGTAAAAAACAAAGGAACAAACAAAACTGTTAATAGAAGCTAGAAGGGACCTCAGAGGTCATTGAGTCATTTCACAGAAATGAAAACAGAGGAACAAAGAATTTAAGTGATTTTGCCCTGAGTCACACAACTAGATAGTGCCTGAGGTAGTTGGACTACACATCTCCCTAACATCCTTTCTTTTTTTGTTGGTTTTTTTTTTTGGGGGGGGGGGGCATGGCAATGAGGGTTAAGTGGCTTGCCCAGGGTCACACAGCTAATACGTGTCAAGTGTCTGAGGCCAAATTAGAACTCAGGTCCTCCTGGATCCAGAGCTTTATCCACTATGCCACTTAGCTGTCCCCCCCTAACATCCTTTCTAATTCTGACTCTATGACCAACTCAAAACCATAGCTCCAAAGCTCTCATCAAAGGACACATAAGTTCAAACAAAAGGCATTTCAAGAAATAGCAAAAGGAACCCTGTACTGAGGAAGATTCCCACCACTAACTCAAGGAGCATATAACAAAACAAATATATATGAACACAGTACCAATGTAAAAAGACCACACTTCCCTTAACTGCTATCCCAAGCACATTCCCACAAACAATTAAGCACAACACTAACAATTGCTATACACCCACATATTTTACTGGTTACCTTAAAAAAGGAAGGCTGGATGCTTTAACATGATAATAACTGTCCATTGGATTTAATTTGAATTTTGTTGCCCTTTAATGTTGTCTTCATTTACATAGTTGTAATCCTTAAATCCTTCTTTTGGCTTTGCATATTTCTTTGAATCCTCTATATTTACACTACCTTACAGCATAATAATAGACCATTACATTCATTTGCCACAATTTATTCAGCCATTCCCCCAGTCCAGTTCTTGGGCAAACAATTTGTTTCCAACTTTTTGCTTTTACAAATAATGCTTTGGAAAGATCAATTTGCATTACGCAGGTGAAAGTGGTTTCTGGAAACCCACTGTAAGGGGACCTTTTCTTTATAACAAAAGGAAGAAGTTTGAGAGGATGTGTATGTACTTTGATGAGTGAAATACTGGAGTAATTCTGAAGACTGTAATTGCTGCAAAGTTTGTAAGACTCATGTTTTATTTCAGAGTTAGTCTTATTTTTAACCAAATCTTCCAAGTCACCCTTTCCCAGCTGAAAGGAATTCAAGTCCTATACATAAAACATAGCCTGTCTTTATCATGTCACCACACATTGCCTCCAAGAATATGAGTTCCTCATAATGTGATGACTTATGAAAATGTGCCCATTGTCTCTGAAATCAATCCACAGAACCAAACAATGGACTCACTAAGGGATAGGGGCTTGTGCCAGGCCCTCGGAGTCAATGACCAGGGCCTTGAAGGGAGAGAATGAAATTCTAAATGTCAAACCCTTCCATTCAAAGCAGCCAGTGTCCCCATTTTAAACTTGATCGGCATTAGCAAAAAACCTCCCAGAATAGTTTAAGAGTTGCCAAGAGATTAAGAATGATTATGCATATGATGGTGACCAGCTGTTTTTCATATTCGCTGAGGGCAAAACAAGAGAGAATGGTTTGGGGGTTCATGGAAGGAAAAGGGGTTGTAGGATTTTTAGATTGCTTGGGTTGAGCCCCTTATATATGTGGGAAAGCTGGGATGTAATCCTAATTAGAGGCCCATGAACCGATGTCAGCTAATTCCTGAGGTAACCAAAAGAGAAGGCTCCATATAGAAGATGTACAATGAGAGGTGGTGTGATGGAACAGAAAGTGATTAGGCCCATAGAATCAGAGGAGGCTCATGCTAGCAGTTTTGGCATTGGAAACAAGCAACAAAAGAAATAGAGAAACTCTAGGACACAGGGAGGGCTGCCTGCAAGGGTCTCAGGAAGCAGACTGGCTAAAGAGGTGCTCCCCTGGGGTTGTTATTTAGGGTAGGCAACAAGGAAGTTGTACCATCTTGTAGCTTAAAAAAATTAACATTGAATTTTTTTTTTTTTTGCAGGGCAATGAGGGTTAAATGACTTGCCCAGTGTCACATAGCTAGTAAGTGTCAAGTGTCTGAGGCCAGATTTGAACTCAGGTCCTCCTGAATCCAGGGCCAGTGCTTTATCCACTGCTGACCCAACATTGAATTTTTTAATTAAACTATTTTTATGATTTATTAGGAGATTGCCATTGAACCTCAATACCACTGAGTCTCTTAATTACCATTTATCTTAAAATTAACTAGTTAATATAGAGCATCATGGCTATTATTCAGTTGCTCCTTCCAACTCCTCATCAATACATTTCCTCTTGTTGTTCAGTTGTTTTTCAGTAGTGTCCAAGTTTTCATTACCCCATTCTGGGGGTTTTCTTGGCAAAGATACTCAAGTGGTTTGCCATCTCCTTCTCCAGAACATTTTACAGATGAAGAAACTGAGGCAAACAAGGTTAAGTGACTTGCCCAAGGTCACACAACTAGTAAGTTGTCTGAGGCCAGATTTGACCTCAGGAAGAGGTGTCATCCTGACTCCAGGCCTAACACTCCATCCACTGCACCACGTAGAAGCCCCAAGTTGTACCATTTTGTGGCTTCAAAAAAAATTAAAATGAACATTGAATTTATTAATTAAACTATTGTATTAAATTTATTAAGAAATTAATATTGAGAGATTATGGAAAGCCTTTAATGTTTGAATCAGAAATTTTGTATTTTATTGGGTAAAGAATGGGGACTCACCTATTTTTTTTTTGAGTTGAGTCAATTCATTATCAAGTCCTATAGATTTTCACCACTGTAGTTTCTTCTCGTCCTCGTCCTCCTCCTCCTGCTCCTCCTTCTTCTTCTTCTTCTTCTTCTTCTTCTTCTTCTTCTTCACCTCTCTCAATATAGGACTTCATTACCATTTAGTTGAGCTTCCATTTCCACTCAATCTTTTATACTACTTCCATACTTCCATAATAAATAGATCAGGTAACATTAGTTTTCACCTCAAAATTTTTTGTGGCTTTATATTTCCTACCAATTACATTCCAAACTCTTTTGCTTGGCATACAAGGCCATCTGTGTTCTGTCTATGAAGGTCAGCAAAGATATAGAATTGTAGCTAAATAGGTTAAAACAAATGAAATTATTAGGGGAAAATAAAAAGAAAATAAATTAACATTGAATTTCTTTTCTTTTCTTTTCTTTTTTGGGGGGGGGTGAGGCAATTGGGGTTAAGTGACTTGCCCAAGGTCAAACAGCTAGTTAAGTGTTGTTAAGGGTTAAAATTCTAGCTAGTCTGTCTAAAATATCTAATGAGTGGTCGCCAATCAATTATAAGCTTTAGCAAGAGTTAGACTTTTAAGCATTTATTAAGGAGAATAAGAATTTGGTAAAGAGAGAGAGAAAGGCCTAGATTCCTATCTATTAAAGGGAGAGCACATTTCTAGCTCCCTTCTCTACCAGAGTCCAGAGGAAAGAGCGCGAGACTCAGCGCCAGTCTCTTCCTTCCTCCTCCCACTAGTCCGCGTCACTTCCTGACTCCTGAAGAAAAGACTCCTGGTCTTGCCCTCAAAGACCTTCCCTTCATGGGCAGAACTCTTCTACAGTAAGTATCCAGCAGGTGGCGTTATTCCAATCGTTACAGTGTCAAGTGTCTGAGGCTGGATTTGAACTCAGGTCCTCCTGAATCCAGGGCCAGTGCTTTATCTACTGCACCACCTAGCTGCCCCAACATTGAATTTCAATACCACTAATTGAACTTCTTAATAACCATTTGTCTTTGAATGAACTAATTAATGTCATAGTACAGAGCATCAAGGCAAAAGTTTAGTTGCTCTTTCTAACTTCCTATCAAGATTCTGTTTTTCCATCTATTCATATTTCCTCTTACATGACTATAATGAGTATGGGTACCATTTTTAGGGTTTGCTTTGTTTTGTTATTGCGTCTTTCAGTATGGAACTTTCTAAGGCTTCTTTCAAAAGTAACAGAGATTTGTGATATAAAATAAAGGACCCTGACTCTGAAGAACTTGGGTGTCAGTCCTCCTTTTCATTCCTACCATTGATGACCTAGGCCAAATCTTTGAAACTCCCTGGGACTCATTTTCCTTAGCTGTAAAATGGGGGTGTTGGGACTATCCCTTCCAGGTCTAGAGCTGTCATCCAAATTTACTATGTGCCAAGCATAGCTCATACTTGTTGGTGTTAAAAGCAATCTATACTCAATTACCTTACATCAAAGTATCATGATTTATTTAGCTGTTCTGTTGTTGTCATTTATTCCTAGTTTTGTGTGTGTGTGTGTGTGTGTGTGTGTGTGTGTCTATCTGTGTGATTATACATAATGCTGCTACAAAAAATATGTATGGATAGCCCTTTTTTGTTTTTGATAACATTTTCTTTTTCTAATCATAAAAGTATTTTATTATTTTCTAGCTACATGTAGAGATAGTTTTCAACATTTATTTTTCTAAGGTTTCTAGTTTCAAATTTTTCTCCCTCCCTCCTCCTCTCCCCCCTCCCCAAGACAGCAAGCAATCTTATATAGGTTATATATGTACAATCACATTAAACATATTTCTGCCTTAGTCATGCTGTGAAAGAAAAATCAGAGCAAAAGGAAAAAACCTCAAAAAAGAAAAACAATAAAAGTAGAAATAGTATGGTTCAATTTGATAACATTTTCAAGGTATATTCCCAACAATGGAATTATTGGGTCAAAAGGTTTGATTATTTTTGGAACTTTTATAGGATAGTGCTAAATTGCCCTACAAAGAGATTGTACAAGTTCACAATCTCACCAGCAAGGGATAAATGGACCTGTTCTTTCATATCCTTGCAAGTACTGAGTTTCCTTGCTTTTAATTATTTTTGCCCATTTGATGAGTATTAGGCAGTAACTCCAAGTTAATTCAGATCTCACCTCTTTGATGGAGTGAGGTGGACTATCTGGTGACTTATTTTAACTAGTTGTTTTCGTTTGCTGAGTGCTAATCTCCATTGTTTCTGTTACCCACACTCAATGATTTAGGTGCCCTGGGACAAAGCTCTGGTTGTCTACCTTAGGTTAGGTGTGGGTCAGAGGCTTACTAGTATGGGATTCTAAGAAAGTCATTTTAACCTCTATGAGGTTAGTCTTTTCATCCATAAAAATATGTATACCTACCTATATACCTGGAAGGATTGGTAGTAGTGAGTGATGGCTAGCATTTATATAGCATGTTCAGGTTTGCAAAGCATTTACATATATTATCTTTTTTGATCCTCATAATAACTTCATATAGTGGATACTATTATTCCCGTTTTACAGATGATGAAACTGAGGCTAGGAAAGGTTAAATAACTTACCCAAGGTCAGAAAGCTACTGTCAAGAGGTAGGATTTGAACTGAGGTCTTCCTAATTCCAAATACATTGCTGTATTCCTGATCTGCATCAGTACAGCAATTTTTCACAAGAGGAAGTACCCATATAAGTAAAATCATGAATCTTGACCCCCCCAAAAAATCCAGTTATGTGTGTCACTTTGCAAACTGTGATGTACTATGTAAAAGTGAGATTGTTATAACATGGTACTCAGCAGGATCAGCTTAGGGTCAATTAGGCAAAACACTAATATAAGTGAATCTTGTTTTTTAAGACTCTCTTGTTTGACCTCCTTACCATGTCTCTCTGTCCTCATACCCCATTCTTCTGCCACCGAAGTCTTTTTTTTAATTTTTATTTTTTTCTGCCACTGAAGTCTTAAGTGAAAATCACATTTTAAAACTGCTCCTGATTTTCAATATTTTAATTTGATTAACAAAGGTTTATAGCTGCCCAGCTCAGTTCTCTTCAAACCTATTGCTTTCTTTTGCTGTTTTCTGTTCTCTCTCCTCATATTCCTGCTGTTCTATCTCTCCTTTTCCTCCCCATTCCCATCCCCATCCCCAAGCCCCCAAATAATCATTACATTTTCCCTTCCTTCCTTCCTTCCTTCCTTCCTTCCTTCCTTCCTTCCTTCCTTCCTTCCTTCCTTCCTTCCTTCCTTCCTTCCTTCCTTCCTTCCTTCCTTCCTTCCTTCCTTCCTTCCTTCCTTCCTTCCTTCTTTCTTTCCTTCCTCTCCCAGTAGCCTTCTCTTTCTCCCCTTTCTCCGGATGCCCTTGCCTCCCTACTCTCTACCGTCTATTTACTCTCTGTTCTCCAGGTGCTGCCTTTTAGATACCACAAAACAGAGATAATTGTCTAATTTGCCCCTGGGGCAGAGTGCAGGAATCAGTTGGAATTAATGAGAAGTCTGAGTAACAGAATATTAAAATGTAAATAGTTCTGATTATATAGATTTGGGAGCAAGCCCCTATTTTTTTTGTATGGGTGGAGATTGTTAGTAGGTGTACTCAACAAAAATTATTTTAAAATTATTTTATTTTTTTAAAAAATATATCAAACAGCATAGTTCATTTTCAAGTACATGCAGAATTGATCAGGAAAGAAAAGAGATGACTCTTTGCCTTAAAGGAACTTGTTAAGTGCTTTCACAAATAAGAATGATAATTAGCACATTCATTGAATGAAAATTTTGGCTTCTAAAGGCCTTCATTTTCTTTGCAAACTCCTTTTCTCATAAATATAGATAAAATTACCATATTTAGTAGAACAAAGCTATTTCCATGAAGATGAGAAGTTGGGGGAGGGGAATAGATCTTTGATTTCTTTGATATAGGGAAGTCCTGGTGAAAAAAGTCCCTCTATTGATGCAGATCCCCAGTCATTAATCTGAGAGAAACTTGAGTAATGGAAATATTAAGTGACATCCATAGTCACTATGTGTAAAAGGTAGAACCTGAACTCAGGTCTCCTTAATTCTGAGGCTAGTTCTCTTTCTACTAAACCATGTTTCTTATGAAGATGGTCTCTCATAACAGTGTTTTGTTTATCTGGTTAAAATTTTTTTTCTACTGCTGATAACATAGTGCTATTCTTTGATGAGCCTTTACCTGGACCTCTTAGGTGAACCCATCCTATTTCTGCTATTCCTAGTGGACGTTATACCCCTGCAGCTCTCCAGTGGGCATCAAACCATTCCTATTCATTACCTCTTTCCTTGGCTACAATGGGAGTCCTCAGCTGAGGTGCTACTTATTCCCCATAGGAAGACAAGTGGTCTCTACCATCCTCTCTTTTAGCTTAGCTCCCAGAATCTGTGTTTCAGCTCTTGTAGAAAGGCAGGTCCCAGCTGCTGGACTTGGAAGAAAGAAAGCTCAGTATCTTCATCTACATAAGGAGAAGTGTCTATCAGCTCCCGAATCCTTACCTGCAGAATGCCAAGCTCTCTTGAAACATAGAATAGTCAGCTAGTTAATTAGAGTGCTCAGACATTTAGCATTTCTTAGAACTAATTTCCTCCTGCTTACAGAAATAAAGCCCTTATTCCTAACCTTTCTCTGACTTAAGGTTAGAAAGTCCTTTCAAACTCCTGTTAATTCCTTATTGCCAAGCTTCATCTCCCTCTTATCATTTCAGGAGCAGTTTTCCAACAAATTTTTAAAAAGACTGTCTGAGATAGGGGCATCCTGTTTTCTTGGTGGATTTTTAGGCCTCAAATCCATACATGTAGGTATATACATATACATGCATATTCACACATATATACATATAATTATACATGTTTGTATATATAGCCACCAAGCAGCTCGATACTACAGTGAATTAGACTATAAAACACATACCTAAACTCAATATATTTCAAACTAGAAATATCTTTCCCATAAATGAACCCATTTTCCAGTTAGCTAAGAACAAAAGGTAGACAAAGAAAAGGTAATGCCATCTTTGATTTCTTCCTTTCTTTAATTCTCTACCTAGCAAGTTACCAAGTCCCACAAATTCTTCCTTCAAAAGATCTCATATCCAGAGCCCTATGCATACATACTAATAGTCACTCAAACATATTATTACAAAAATTATTGCTGCTACTACAGAAATACTACTATCTTGACATATGTTTAATCAATCAATCCATGGGTCAATACACATTTATTAAATGCCTGCTATGTGCCCCCTTTGTGCTGAGCACTGAGGATGCAAAAAGAAGCAAAAGATAATCTCTGTCCTCATGGACTTTCCAATCTAATGAACTGTAAAATGTACAAGGAGATTATGTATTCTACCCAGACTGATAAAGTGGTCAGGGTGACCAGTACTTTCCCCCAAGGAAAAGGATATCCAGTATCTAGATTTAAGATTCCAGCCTGTTGTCCCTGTGCCTCATGGTCCTGTGCCTGTACTAGACCATGTGTCTGTTCCTGTTCTATCTCCTGTCTCCTGGCTTGGTACTGCTATCCCCGGAGGCCTGTCACTGCTGAAGCATAGCTTTTGCCACTACTACCCTCCCTTTCACCTGCCACCTCCCTCCAACTCCTTTTCCTCCTAATGGATATGCTGAAGCTACTCTCTGAGAGTGTAGAAAGTATCTTTAAGGGACAGACCAGCCCCTCTCACAGCAGGACGATAGCTAACCAAGAAATTTTTTTTTTGAAGTAAGGCAATTGGGGTTAAGTGACTTGCCCAGTGTCACACAGCTAGTAAGTGTTAAGTGTCTGAGGCCGGATTTGAACTCAGGTACTCCTCGCTTCAGGGCCGGTGCTCTATCCACTGCACCACCTAGTTGCCCTAACCAAGAAATTCTATCCCCTTTCTCACCTTCCATTCTACTGAATTTTCCCTGGGTGGCAGAATTTCTAGTTAAAAGTCTACCTCTATTTCTTTCCACCAATGTCACTGACACACTGAACTATCAGCTAGAATGAAGCCAGCTACAACCTTCCTTTTACAGTGTACTTTGATCTCTCCCTACTCTGAACCCCTAAAAAGCTTATAATCTTTATTGACATTTTATAGCATTCAACTATAGGCTTTTGTAATGTTGTTTAAATGTTTATTTTGTTAACTCAGTTTCTCTTAATCCAAGAATAGCTACATTTCTTTTTACAGTTTTCTAGTCTCACCGAATATAGTTCTATGTCCACTATGGTTCTATGACCACTCAGTGAATGAATGAATGAAAAGATTGCCAGTAGTAGAATTCAGGAGATCCTGCCTTTCAATAGGGAAGTGAATTAACCTCCTTTAATCTCAGTTTTTCCATCTGCCAAATGGGGATAATATGTATGTGTATAAATATATAAATATATATATATATGTTATTGGGAAAATAGGGTAGGGGTACAGGGTAGGGGTTTAAGGTAAGGGTTTGGGACAGGGATAGGGGTTGGGGTTTGGGGTCTTTAGGAATTCCTCTTTAAAGAATTACACCCTCGGGGCAGCTAGATGGCACAGTGGATAGAGGACCAGCCCTGGTGTCAGGAGGACCTGAGTTCAAATCCGACCTCAGACACTTGACACTTACTAGCTGTGTGATCCTGGGCAAGTCACAACCCCAATTGCCTCACCAAAAAAATAAACTAAACTAAAGAATTACACCCTCTTGCACACAAATCCAATAGAATAAGATAATAGTTTATTTAGGGGCTGGGGAAGGGAAACCAAGAAAGAAACCCTTGGACTTCTCATGGGGAGAAGGCATGGCACAGAGCGTGGCTCTGAGATACCAATCTCCTCGAGCAGGAGACAGACCGATACTTTTATAGAGGACTGACGGGGGTGATCATTGGACTGTGGAAAGTTCCCTTATTGAGGGAGGACCATCCCCTACCGGTGGTGGTTGGAGGAGTTGGGTGAGGGGTAGATGTGGATCTCTCAAGCCATCTCTCTGTTCCTTAGGCCACAAAGGCAGCAGCCACACCTAATCTTATCTCCCCAGGGGTGGAGGAGACTGGAATGAAGGGTGATGGTCCCGGAGCTAGCTAGGTCCTGATCAGGTGCCACTTATCTCTTTAGGTGTGTTTGTCCTTTGCTTTAGTTTCTCAAGGAGAAGGTTCTTTGATGTGCCCCATGCATATATAGATGTATATATCTATATATCTATATATGCATGTATATGTGTGTGTAAATAGATGTCATTTTGCATGGTTTTGCCTGATAATTAACAAAACCATACAAAATTGCTATGGGTTTCTGGGGAGAAAGTTGCTATATTAGTATTAAGTGTGACCATGCTCTGTTTCACCATCGGCTCAGATTAGATGGTATATTTGAGGACACTCCATAAGAAACAAGATTTTAAAGTAGTTATTAGTATTCATAAGTAGTCAGACACTGGAGAAAACTTGGTGAAGTAAATGATCAAAAATGTCATAGATGCAGAATATTCCTATACCTCTTGTACATTTTAGAAGGTTTGTGGCTTCTCTTCCCTGACCTCCCCCTCCCCAATTTACTCCTCCTCAAGATGCTGCTGATTCTTCACAAGTAATAGAAGTCTGTGCCCTGCTTCCTACCTAGGGGGAAGGATGGGCCAAGACACAAAATGAGGACAGAGACAAATTGCCAATGCTTTGGAAATGGTAAAGCATATACAAGCTTATTTCTTATGATTTTTATAATCGATCCAACCACTAACATTCAAAAAGAGTGAAGGTTTTCTAGGCATCTTTAGACATCAAGCTCTTTCCTCTACCCTTGACTTCCCCAATGCCCTTGACTTTCCACTGTTCCTGCCCTGTTAATTCCCACCCTGGGTAACCTCAGCTTTCAACCACAGGAGTGCAAGCTCAGAGATCTGAGGGAAGAACCAGAAGACATGCTGACTGGATCCACCTGACCTTTAGTAGGTCCTCACTGTTAAGTGGCCATGCTATTTGTCTCATACTTTCTTTCTCTCTAACACATTCCTGGCAATACATTTTTTTTGTGTGTGTGAGGCAATTGGGGTTAAGTGACTTGCCCAGGGTCACACAGTTAGTAAGTGTTAAGTGCCTGAGGCCAGATTTGAACTCAGGTACTCCTGACTCCAAGGCCAGTGCTCTATCCACTGTGCCACCTAGCTGCCCCCTGGCAATACGTTTTTTATCCTCAAGCCCCAACTGTCCCCCACCCTTAGCCTGTGACGTCACCTCCTACTTTATTAGGAAGATTGAGGGCATCTCAGTCAGGAAATGAACATTTATTAAGCACCAATGAGTTTCCAAGCACTTTGCTGAGTGTTGGGTATACAAAGAAAGGTCCCCATTTTACAGATGAGGAAATTGAGGCACAAAGACGTTAAGTGACTTGCCTAGAGTCATACAACTAGTAAATGTCTGAAGCAGGATTTGAATTCAAGTCCTCAGACTCTAATCAGTGTTCTTTCCATACTATTCCTTTTTATGAACTCCACATTCTTGTCTTTTTTTCTTTTTCTTTTTCTTTTTTGCAGAGTAATGAGGGTTAAGTGACTTGCCCAGGGTCACACAGCTAGTATGGGTCAAGTGTTTGAGGTTGGATTTGAACTCAGGTTCTCTTGACTCCAGGGTCAGTGCTCTATCCACTGTGCCACCTAGCTGCTCTTTATGGGGGCTGGTAAGTGTTTGGATATATACAGGATAGAAGGGTCAAAGAAGGGGTAAGGCAAGGACTCCGAAGCCTGATGGATGTTCAGAAGTGGGTACTATGATTAGAAAATCATAGACTTGGAGATTAGAGAGAGGAGGTAACTCAGAGGCCATGAAGCCCAAACCCTTTCATTTTATAGGTGAAGAGCAGATGTGTGAAGCAGTCACAAGAAATAACTAAGGGGAGCAACCCAGGTGTCCTTGATCATCTGGAGTGTTTAATGAGAAACCCAGGGCTTCCACCAGCCACAGGGAAGTTCCTTACCACCTTCTGTGACTGACTGAGGCATCTCCCTTCCACTACATTGGGTATGCAGAAAAGCTAATTGTGAGCTAGTGAAAACAAATAGCTTGCGTCTCTTTGTTATGTTGCAGATAGGGAACTAAAGAGAGAATGGACCCATCCCATCTAGTTCCTGAAGCTTTTAGAGTGTTTGTTGCTTATTTTTATTCTTTGTTATTTATTAGCTGTGTGACCCTGGACAAGTCACTTCTCCCGGTTTGCCTCAGTTTCCTCCTCTGTAAAATGATCTGGAGAAGGAAACGATAATCCAGTCTGGTATCTTTGCCAAGAAAATCCCAAATGGGGTCACAAAGAGTCAGACAAAAAAAAAAAAAACCCAAACAACTGGACAACAAATTTCCTTGAATGCTGTTTCAAGTAAATTTCCATCATTCTACATCTTTTGTCTTTTATTTTCAATTGCTCAGAAGGTGTTAAGTGGAAATGGAGGCTCATGGGCTGAGATAGCCAATCCCTTACTGGGTATTAGACAGCTTGGAGTAGCCAACAAATGACCTTTGGCTGCTGTATCTGTGGGGATAATTTTTAAATTTTTTTGGATTTTTTTGAGCAAGGCTGTTTTTAGTACTAGGTCAGATTCTATGACATCACCTCCCCTAAGCTGTCCCAGCTCCTGAAGCTCCTTTATCCCTGTAAGTCGCCGAGATCCAAATCCACATATATTTATGTGCTTTCCCATATATGTTTTTAAGCCTTCCTTTCTGGGTCATCATACACTCCCTCAGCATTATCTCTCAAGGAATCACTGATCTAAGCATGGGATTACAGGTTAAGAGCCAGAAGGGGCCCTAGAAATTATTTAATTACTCCCCCTCATTTTCCAAATAAAGAAACTGAGGTACAGAGAGGCCAGGTATATTGTCAAAGGTCACAGTTAAGGGATTTTGCTCCCTAGGCACACTAACAGCCCAGATGTATCACTACCTTTCTGCCACCATGACAACCATTCAGGTAAATTCTGGGGATAGGAGGAAACCTCACTGTTTCCTTTGGTCTCTTTTCCTAGTCTATACACGGCTCCTGGGTCCTAAGGGCTGGGGTAGCCTTCTTCTTTTCCACAAAGGGGGTCTTCTGCTGTGTACCCATGCTTGCAGTCTGACCAGGTGAACTCCCAGGGGACCCTCACCACCTAAAAGAAAGGCAGATTCCTTTTCTTGCTCTCTTTGTCTCATTACACTCCAACCCAGAGCCCTGGGGAGAAATTAGTTAAGGCTTGCTTTGGTTTGGCTCAGGTCTTCAATCTCTCAAAAGGCAAGGAGGAAAAAGGTATTCAGTATACAGTACAATGAAAATAAGTCATGGGACAGGTATTTATTTCCTCTACACAAAGGAATGCTAGACACAAAAAGATCTCTCAAAGCAAGCAGTGATAATAACTACTGTTTCACTCTCCTGGGAGGCTTACCCTTAAAACCTTAGAACATGAAGCAATTTGTGGAATTGCTGAATAGACATTTTCCATTCCAACTCTCTCTGCGCCTTCCTCCCATGTCTTATCACCAGCCATGCCAGGGGGTTGCCTCCTCCTCTGACCAGTGGTCATCTTTTCCAACAGCACCAGAGTAGTTGCTGGGGACCCCTCCCAAAGGTCAGCCAGTGTGACCGAGGATGCATCAAACCTCTTGAACTCATAAGGTTGCTACCATAACTGGATATGTTCATCTTGTGGGTTGCAGTTGAGTCACCTTTCCTCAGGAAAGAACAACACAATGTGGAAAATGCAGTCCAGGGCCCCCAGGCTCAAGAGCACTAGCTGAGTTGGCCCACTCTAGATGCCAGTTAGGAACAAGTATCCTTCTTGCCAGGGTGGGAGAAGGGGTGGCCGTATTCTCTCCTCACCCCCTCCAGAGAAGGACTTGAATGGTTTTGACACAGTCTGCCCCCACAGGGAGGATACCATACCATACTGTACCATATCATACCATACCATGCGATGCCAGGCCATGCCACACCATACCACACAATACAACAAACATTTATTAAGTACTTACCGTGTGCTAGGCACTGAACTAAGATCTGGGATTACAAATTAAAAAAAAAGAAAGACTGTCCTCAAGTAGCTTACAATCTAATGGTGGAAACAACACACAAATAGAATCTGGAAAAGGGAGGAGAGGAACACCAGGGCACTGGGGGCACCTGGTGCAGGTATATCTTGTCCCCTGGAGTTAAAACCAGGCAGGGCTATAGATGCAAAGTGAAGTGAGCTAGAATGACCCTCTATATAGGAAGGCTTTGGGAGGAGTTTGAGACTCCATTCTCCAACCCTCCAAACAATCCGAGGAGAGGGGAGGCTGAAGGAGGTGGTGTATATCCAAGGCTTGAGTTAGCAGCATGGTGCTGAGAAAAGAAGTGATTAGTCTATCCTGAGAGGGGCATTTGGTTCCATAAAGTTGGGACCCGCCTTGGCTTTGCACGTGCCATTTCCTTAGGGTGTTCTCTCATCCCCAAGGCCATGAAAATTTCAGAGATCCTAGTAGTCTTTGGCTACTGCAGATAATAGCCTTCTTACTGCAATTTTGTAAGCACTTGTTTTGTCAAGTCATGCCAACATGCCTTTGTCCATCTGCCTAAGACTGAGGGATTGCATCACGAGGCCTTCAAAAGAGTGTCTGTGACGTAACTAGGATTTTTTTTAAACTATGGAGACAAATCCACAAATTACAGCCAGGGCAAGTGGCATGAAGTAACTCCACAGCTGGCGGTTGGAGGACACTGCCCCATGGAGATAGGGAAAGGGGAAAATAGGAACCCTTAGACATAAGTGTGTTGCTGGGAATAGGGGTGTGGGGCAGGCAAACTACCTCAGCTGGTCATCCAATAGCTTCCAATTTTAACTAATTATTCTTGCTAACTAGGGTCTATGGTTTCTTCCCTTCTGAAGGACCCTGTGTGCTATCAGAATTCTCTCAATCTTGCCCTGTAATTCCAATGCCTTGTCCCTAGTCACCCCTTCTTAGGGACATTTCTGAAAAGGAAAGTAGCTAAGGGCATCTTTGGCACGTATTCGAAAGACTCTACCAGTGTTAATTATCAGGTGTTTAAAGAAGTCCTTCTTTCATCTCTCTGTTTGTCTGGCCTCTCTGGGAGAAATGGGGGGGGGGCAGCTAGGTGGTGCAGTGGATAGAGCACCGGCCCTGGAGTCAGGAGTACCCGAGTTCAAATCCAGCCTCAGACACTTAACACTTACTAGCTGTGTAACCCTGGGCAAGTCACTTAACCCCAATTGCCTCGCTAAAAAACAAAACAAAACAACAACAACAACAAAAAGAAATGGGCATCGAGTAGGCTATTTCTAGAGCACCTGTTACATGTTGAGCACTGTGCTAGGCACTATGGGGGGATACCATTAGTCTCTTGCCACAGCCCTGAGGAGCTGACTTTATAATCTATGAGACAGAAAACTGTATTTGATGGATGCCCATCCAAATCCAAAGGAGAGAATTGAGTTCTTAGTCCTAAACTCTCTGCTTATGGGAATCCAGCATAGTTCCCAGACTTCTTCCAGAAAAATTTGCTTTTCCACCTTTAAGACAAAAGGCCCATGGCTAACCCTTATTAAACCCACACACAGGCAATAGTTGTTCTCATGTGATGTGCTATTAAACACCCAAATAAAACAAATAGCAGGGGAAGTCTTTTTTGATTTGCACAGTGCAAGCAGTGCACTGTTTGGGGTTCTTAAGTCCTATGCAAATGAGATTTACGAGCCCTCCCTAAGCGGTATATTTTTTTTCCTGTTGTGCTATCTGCTTAGAGTCTTGGAATTTTGATCTCATTATACCGTGGAAGATCCAAAGGGATCATTTTCTATTTGAAAACTTCTATGGCATAGCCCTGGGAACAGTAATTTGCATCTTCTCATTATACCCTCTTAAAAACCTGGGCCAGCTTTGGGAAAAGACTCCTCACAACTGGAGTTGGGGTTCTGGGACAGAATACAGTAAGTCCTCCCCTTGACATTAGGCTCCTAGCTGTCCTCCTTCCTTAACCCTTCTCGTGCCTAAGTAGGTTTGGAGAGCTACACTCAGAGAGGCAGTGTGGTGCAGTGGGAAGGGCCTGGGAGTTCAGAAAAACCTGGGCTTTGGCTCCTACCAGCTGTGTGACCAAGAGCAAGTCAAGTCATCTCTCTGGGTTTCTCATTTTCTCATCTGTATGGAGCAGGGGATATCCCATGGAACATGCACGGGGAATGGCCCCATCTCCAGCCTCTTCCCAAAGGACATGTGGGACCCACTGGCTCTCTGTGACCCTGGTAGGGGAGGGGGGATGTATCAAACATGACTGGCAACTGAGTCAGGAAGAACCACCCATAAATAGGCTAGAAACTATGGAAAAGTTCTGACTCCTCTTTGCTGAGCTGGTGCTCTTTTGGGAAATGTTTGGCGGGCACAGCCCGCCTGGATTTCCAACAAAGGGGGAGGGGGAGAGCAAGAGAGATCTCTCCCTTCCTCCCCAGGGGCCTCAGCAAACACATGGCAAAAGCAATCAACATATGCTTACCTAGTCCAGTCTGAGATAGGCTGTCAGTTCCCTAGCTGTTTCTGTGTTTCTTTCCCTGCCCATGTCAGTAGTGTTCCGGAGAGATGGATGTTTCTAGCCCCAGCAGCGACTTTGTGAGTTTAAAAGGCACAGAGTTAGTTCCTGAGTCAGGGCTGATCGTGCGGTTGGAGGTGCTTCCTGCAACTCTGTCCTTCTCAGAGGAGAAGATGAACACTGCCAGGAAGATGCTACAACTGAACAATGGAGAAAACCAAAGCCCTGTCTGACTGGCCAAAAGACTGGGACTTAGTAAGTAGCTTGGACAGTATAGATCTGAAAATGAGAAAGGTTTATTCAGAAGTCTCCAGAGATTCTTTCTCTCTCTAAAGAGTATGAGAGAGCTAATGGATTATTTGTTCATGTTTTAAGAACTTATGAACTACTAAAAAAAAAAAAGAACTTATGAGTCTGGTGTCTTAAGCAGTTCTTCTGTGGTGGAAGAAATAAATAGTCTCCTATACGTGTATCTATCTCTTTGCCCAGTGAGTACATTTCTTTCTTTCTTTCTTCCTTCCTTCCTTTCACAGGGCAATGAGGGTTAAGTGACTTGCCCAGGGTCACACAGCTAGTAAGTGTCAAGTGTCTGAGGCTGGATTTGAACTCAGGTTCTCCTGAATCCAAGGCCGGTGCTTTATCCACTGCACCACCTAGCTGCCCCGCAGTGAGTACATTTCTAAAAGGATACCAGTTAATCCCTTCGGGGGAGATCCTAGACATTACCCATACCCAACCTTTGTTTAATAGATTCTCTTTTCCTGGAACTCTAGGGTTGGGGCATAATGAATCAGGAAGTGGTAGGGAAAGCCTGATTCCCCTCTTTCTAGGGGTGAAACTATCTTCAGGACTGAACCCAAGTCCATTTAAGCTCACTCTGTGTCAAATGGGAATTGTTTGTAGAACCTGACCCATAGGGTTTCAAGGATCAAGTAAGATTGTTGGTAAAGTGCTCTGTAAACTTAAAGGCCTACGTGAATGCCAACTATTATAAGCAGTGGTACTTTCCCCCAGACGACGCTGAACAGTATTGTCCTCAGGCAAATTTATGGAAGAGAAATTAATTTTCCCATTTAAAGGACCTGTTGCGGGTATCAGCTTTCAAGCCCGTTCCCCTCCCTCTGACTCACACCTGTCCCTCTCAGCCAGGGTGCCTGTGTACTTCAGAGGGGTCAATTAGCTAATGAGTTGTAAGAGGAGAAGGCCAGAGGGGATCCCACACCTAACAAATAACATGGACATTTTAACAATAACTTTTCAGAGGTAGGCTAGGGTGGTGGAAAGAACATCCGATTTAGAGTAAGAAGAATCCAATCCTAGCTCTTCCTCTCACAAAATTGTGTAACCCTTGGCAAGTCCCTCTCTTTGCCTTCATTTCTTCATCTGTCAAATGGAAATAATTTTTTAAAAATGGAAGTAATCCTTGCTGTGAGGATGAAATGAGATGAAGTCACTCTACAGAAACATGAGCTATTATCATTGTTTGGTTCCCACTAAGAAAGGCCCTTTGCTGCAGTGGATAGAAGGATGGATTTGGAATCAGGGACACAGGTTCAAATCCTGCCTCAAATACTTGCTAGCTGTCAGTCAACAAGCATTAATTATACAACTAATCAATCAGCATTTATTAAGTGCCTACTATGTGCCAGGTATCCATGTATCCATGGTCGTCCACGACTAGTGGAGGCCTACTACTACTACGTGCCAGGCACTGTGCTAAATGTTGGGGATAGAAAAGGAGGCAAAAGATGGTCCCAGCCCTCAAGGAGCTCACAATCTAATGGGGGGAGAAAACATGTAAACAAATATCTAACTTTCTATATGTCTATCTATTTATCTATCTGTCTGACTGTCTGTCTATCTAAAAATTACATACAGGATAAATAGGAAATAATTAACAGAAGGAAGGCACAAAAATTAAGGGGTATTAGAAAAGGCTTCCTGAAGTACCTAGAAGTGGGAAGTGCTAATCTCTGGGAATACAAAGATAGCACGTGTACACACACACACACACACACACACACACACAAAACCCAACAACAAAACCACTCTCGAATAGCCCTTAGTCAACATTCAAACAACTATTTACAGGGACACTCTATGCAAAAAAGATGTGGACAGGATAAATTGGAGATAATCAATAGAGGGAAGGCACTAGCATCAAGAGAGATCAGGAAAGGCTTCTTGCAGAAGGTGAGACTTTAACCAAGAAAGTACTTTAAAGGAAGTCAGGGAAGCTGAAAGGCTGAGCTGGGAAGGGAGAATGTTCCAGGCAGGCATGGGGGGACAGCCGGTGATTATCCTCAAGCCTTAGGCAATGCTCTAAGGTTTCTCTACTAAGTTATGGAAGCCTGGGTTCTGAGGGTTGAGATATGCCAGTGCTACACCCTGAGGAAATCACAGATCTTTGGTAGAGCATCAGGGTCATCTCCACTAAAATCCTATTTCTGTATCTCATCTTCTGTGGAGGGATATCATGGCTTCTCCAAAGGTTATGCCAGGAGAGGGTGAGCTTTGGCGACCAAGTTGAAAATGCTTTGATTCTTGGTTGGAGAAGGGCCGGAGCTCAGTGTGCTGGAGAAGCTCATCACCAGAAGGCTAACCTTCTTGGGGATTCCCTTTTTGTTGGCCACATTGGTTCATTGAACAATGTAGTAAATATTAGGTTCCAAGCCTGATTGTACTACAATAAGAAAATCATTTAACTCCTCTAGGTCTCAGCTTCTTCATCAGGAAAAATCTAGGGATTGGACCTTAGAGACCACCTGGTCTTTAAACTCCCTTCCAACACTAAATCTCTGAACCAAAGTCAAGGAGGGGTCCTGGGTCATGGTGTGGTAGGAGGGAGTGAGTATAGAGACAAAAGTCACAAATGTTTGAGGTATTAGAGAAGCTTATATAAGATATCTGAATGACTCCAAGAGGAGGAATTTCAGCCCATGTTAGATATGCCTAGAGAATACCCTGGGGGCTGCTAGGTGGTGCAGTGGATAAAGCACCAGCCCTGGATTCAGGAGGACCTGAGTTCAAATTTGGCCTCAGACACTTGACACTTACTCACTGTGTGACCCTGGGCAAGTCACTTAACCCCCACTGCCCTGCAAAAAAAACAAAAGGAGGCAAAGAGAGTACCCTGCCCATGATTTTATGGAAATGCTAGCATATTTCAATAATTAGATGTGGATGGAGATTTTATATCTGTAACATTTTATATTCTACAGAGGACTTTCATATGCATTCACATATTTTATCTAATCTTTATGTAGGAAACCAATGATTTCATTGTTGGTAGGAATGCAAGAAAAGCAAGAGAAGCCAAAACCTAGTCCCCAGCATCCCCAGCCCTTTTCAATCTTTCTCTCAGGTGATTTACATGGTATCCAGAGGCATGAGGGGGTGGAAAGGAATCACAGCTCCTCTTTAGTACCTTTATAAATTTGCTAAGTGGAGCTCTTAGAATATCTTGAAGAGGCCCCAGGTTAGTGAAGGAGGGGTAAGACATGATTTAAAAAGGAGTTTGAACCATAAGTCAGGTACGAGTTTATAGACTCAGGTAACCCGGAGCTGGGCTAGAACCAAAGACAGCCTTAAACACTGTTGAAGCTTTCTCTAGCTGGCTGCTTACAGCTGACTGTATAGGTTTTCATCAAGAACTAAAGATGGGGGCAGCTAGGTGGCACAGTGGATAGAGCGCTGGCCCTGAATTCAGGAGGACCTGAGTTCAAATCCAGCCTCAGACACTTAACACTTACTAGCTGTGTGATCCTGGGCAAGTCACTTAACCCCAATTGCCTTACCAAAAGAACAACAAAAAGAAGAAAACTAAAGATGGTTCTTCTGTCTATTAGTTAAAGAGCAGGGAGGTCCCCACCCCTCAAGGCTATATAGTAGCTGAAGAGCAGAGATCAGATTCAGTAACAGTGGAGGTATTAGGGATGGAGGGAGTGGAGAGAGGGTAAAGAAATGAAGTTACCTGATGATATCACCAGGGGAAGCTCTCTAGCCCCAGAGTCATAATTGTTCCCTGGTACCCTAGCAAGTGTGTTCCCTCATCACATGTGCTCATTGAGTGTGTCCTTTTCCACTTGGAGTAGAAAATTTTATTCCTATGTATATGGAGGGAAATTGTGCTTGTTACTTAATTTGTTATGCTGTTTTTTTAAATGTCTTTTGGTAACTAGTATGTCCAATGGTTAGCTGGTAAAAAGAACCCATTGATGTGACCTCAGGGCTTAAACCTCCTGTAGAATTCCTGGGGCTCTGTAAAGGGGTTGCCCAATACTTAGGACATCAGAAGCAGGACACTGACCTAAATCTTTTGGTTTTATATTCAGTCAATGTATTTTATGTTATGTTATTTTTTACCATTCTGCACTGCCTCTCTTAGGGAGGGGTAGTTATGCCCAATCTGCAATGATCATAGCTATCTCCATCTGTAGAAGTGCAAAGTTGCATAGGTACTGGATGGAAGAGTCACCCCAGGAGCTCCCTCATCGGGGGGCCTACATATGGTTCTACAATCTTGCATGGAGGGCATCATGGCTGCCTCTTCCTCTAGCACACCCTGAAGGACAATTTGATGCAAAAAATGATTTCTAAGTCTTTTTCCCTATACCCCAGATACCTTTTACCATTTGATTCTGCTCTGTGCTCATTATTTTGAATCCATTTTGTGTGGAATATCATTCCACGGCCATGAGAACAGCACCAGTTTTCATGTCTGCTCATATTCTGGTTTCCAAGTACTTGGAGATCCAGTGTCCCAGGTACTTTTCAGACATCCAGTCCAACCCATATCCACAAGAAATCCCCAATACAGTATACGCCAAGTAGTCATCTCGCCTCTACTTGAATATCTGTAAAGAGGAGAGCCCAGCACTTCTTAAGGTAGCCAATTTTCCTATTGTTTTGTCGTTCCTCCATTCAGTCACATCCAACTCTTTGTGAACCCTGATGGCATTTTCTTGGCCAAGATCCTGGAGTGGTTGGCCATTTCCTTCCCCAGTGGATCAAAGGCAAACAGAGCTGAAGGGCACAATAAGGAAGATGTCTCTTTTCCTCTGATCCCCTGAGACATAAACAAGCTTTTAAGTAGGCTGGAATGAGGAAAGTATTTCAGAGACATGATCCCTAGATTGTAACCCCCTGAAGGCCAGCATTGTATCATGTACCTCTGTGGTCCAGCCATCTCAGACTTTCCAGGTTAGACTCCATCTCAGGAAACAAAAACGAGCTTTTAATAAGGGTTTGCAATAGGAGCATGCTTTGGGGTTTGCAAGATATGATCTCTGTTATACCCAGTTAGTAGAAGTCTGGGGCTGAATTTGAACTCAGGCCTTCCTGACTCCAGGCCCAGGGCTCTATCCACCAAGGCACCTCGCTGCCTCAACTCTTCTTTTAGACAGTTCTGATTGTCAAGAAATGTCCCTTGATGTCAAACCTAAATTTACTTCTATTGAACTTCCACCCAGTCCTTACACTTGACTACCCTTCTGATACTGGAACCCAGCTATTGCATTCCTAACTGAGTCTTCTCTATGCTAAGCATCCCTAGTTCTTTTTTTTTTTATGAGATATTTTATTTTTTCCGTTACATGTAAAGATAGTTCTCAACTTTTGTTTATACATGCTTTACAATTTCAGATTTTTCTCCCTCCCTCCCCTTCCTCCCCCCTCCCCTAGACAGCAGGTAATCTGATATAGGTTATATCTATATATCTCTATACATATACATATAGATATATATATACACACACATATATATATACACATAATAACATTAATCCTATTTCTGCATTAATCCTGTTACAAGAGAAAGAATCAGAGCAGTGATGCAAAACCTCAAAATAGAAAAAAAAACACAACAGCACCCAAAACAAAAGAAATAATATGATTCAATCAGCATCTATACTCCACAGTTCTTTCTTTCTTTTTTTTTCTTGGATTTGGAGATCCTCTTCTATCATGAGTTCCCTGGAACTCTTCTGTACCATTGCATTGGTGAGAAGAATATAGTCCATCACAGTAGGTCAACACTCAATGTTGATGATACTGTGTACAATGTTCTTCTGGTTCTGCTCATCTCACTCATCATCAGCTCACGTAAGCCTCTCCAGGTTTCTCTGAACTCTTCCTGCTCATCATTTCTTACAGCACAATAGTATTCCATTGTATTCATATACCACAACTTGTCCAGCCATTCCCCAATTGATGGGCACCCCCATAACTTCCAATTCCTTGCTACCACGTAAAGAGCAGCTATAAATATTTTTGTACATGTGGGTCCCTTTCCCCCTTCCATGATTTCTTTGGGCAAAAGACCTAAAAGTGGGATTGCTGGGTCAAAGGGTATGCACAGCTTTATCGCCCTTTGGGCATAATTCCAAATTGCTCTCCAGAATGGTTGGATCAGCTCACAGCTCCACCAACAATGCATTAGTGTTCCAATTTTCCCACAGCCTCTCCAACATTTATTATCTTCCTTTTTTGTCATTTTAGCCAATCTGATAGGTGTCAGGTGGTACCTCAGAGTTGTTTTAATTTGCATCTCTCTAATCATTAGAGATTTAGAGCATTTTTTCATATGGGAATAGATAGCTTTGGTTTCTTCATCAGAAAACTGCCTGTTCATATCCTTTGACCATTTCTCAATTGGGGAATGACTTGGATTCTTATAAATTTGATTTAATTCCCTATATATTTTAGAGATGAGGCCTTTATCAGAAGCACTGGCCTCAAAAATTGTTTCCCATCTTTCTGCCTCCCTTCCAATTTTGGATGCATTGCTTCTGTTTGTACAAAAATTTTTTAATTTAATATAATCAAAATCATCCACTTTGCATTTTATAATATACTCTATCTCATGTTTGGTCAAAAACTGTTCTCTTTGCCAAAGATCTGATAGGTACACTATTCCTTTCTCTCCTAATTTACCTATGGTATCACCTCTTATGTCTAAATCATGTATCCATTTTGACCTTATTTTAGTATAAGGTGTAAGATATTGGTCTAAGCCTAATTTCTGCCATACTATCTTCCAGTTTTCCCAGCAGTTTTTGTCAAATACTGAGTTCCTATCCCAGAAGCTGGAGTCTTTGGGTTTATCAAACACTACATTACTAGTGTCATTTACTACTGCATTTCCTGAGCCTAGCCTATTCCATTGATCTACCACTCTATTTTTTTAGCCAGTACCAGATAGTTTTGATGACTGCCACTTTATAGTAAAGCTCCAGGTTTGGTACCGCTAACCCACCTTCCTGTGAATTTTTTTTCATTATTTCCCTGGATATTCTTGATTTTTTGTTTTTCCAGATGAATTTTGTTATTATTTTTTCTAGCTGTATAAAATAATTTTTAGGTAGCCTGATTGGTATGGCACTGAATAAGTAAATTAATTTAGGCAGTATTGTCATTTTTACTATATTAGTTCTGCCTATCCATGAGCAATTGATATCTTTCCAATTATTTAGATCTGATTTGATTTGTGTGAAGAGTGTTTGGTAGTTGTGTTCATAGAGTTCCTGGGTTTGTCTTGGCAAGTAGACTCCCAAGTATTTTATATTACCTACCGTTCCTAGTTCTTTCCATCATTCCTCATATGACATGAATACAAAGCCCCTCACCATTTTGGCTGCCTCATTTAAGTACTCACCAGCTTATCCTTCTTAAATCCCAACAATATTCTTTCTTAACTGTGGTGCCTCCACACCTCTGCAACACTCCAGAGAAAGTCTGGACCATGACATCTTGAATTCTGGACACTAACCAGGCCTTTCCCGATGTAGTCCAAGATGCTATTAACTTTTTTTGGTTGCCACATCACACGGCTGACTCATATTAAGCCCCTAGATCTTATTCAGACTCCCCTATCTTGTACTTGTGAAGTTGATTTTTTTGATCCCAAGTTCCAGACTTCACATTTATCCCTAGTTCATTTCAATTAGGTGGTATAGTGGATAGAATGCCAAGCCTTGAGTCAGGAAGACTCATCTTCCTGAGTTCAAACCCAGCTACAGACATTTACCAGCTGCGTGACCCTGGGCAAGTCATTTAACCCTGTTTGCCTCAGTTTCCTCATCTGTAAAACAAGCCAGGGAAGGAAATGGCAAACCAGTGTAGTATCTCTGTGAAGAAAACCCCGTAAGGGATCACGAAGAGTTGAATACAACTGAAATGACTGAACAGCAACAAAAATGTCATCTTATTAGATTCAACTCAATGCTATACCCTATATATATATATCTTCCAGTGTGTTCCAGTGACTATTCCTCCCAGCGTAGTGTCATCTAGTGTATTGATGAGCATACCATTTATGCCTTTGTCCAAGTCATTGAAAAAATATTAACCAGAATAAGGCCAAGCAGAGTTGCCTGGAGTTTTCTACGGAACACCTCCTCCATGTTGATATTGAACCACTAACTACCACTTCCTCCAATAAGTTCTAATTCTACTATTATTTTATCCTTGCCTGCATCTTATCCACAAGAATAGTAGGAGATATTTTATCAAAAGCTTTGCTAAAAATCTAGGTAAACAGCATTTTCCTCAGCTGAAAATTTGGTGATCCTATCAAAAAAGGCAACATGGCTAGCCTGGCGTGTTCCTGATGAAGCCACGTTGGCTCTTTGTAATCACTGCTTCCTTTTTTATGTTCACCCTCCAATCTGTTTAATGATCTGTTCTAAAATTTTCTCAGGAATCAAAGTAGAGCTCACCAGCCTATAGTTTGAAGATTCTATTCTCCTCATTTAAAAAAAAATTGGGAGGACATTTGCCTTTCTCTAATTTTATGGTCCTTCTGTTTTACACGTTATTTCAAATATCAGCAGATATTTGAAAATGGTTCTGCAACCAGATCTTCAAAGAAGCTTCAAAGTTTCTAAAATTAATGAGAAGAAAAAGTTCCTTGCAAATAGTTGGTGTTTAATGTGTCCTTGTTGATTTGCATTGAAATTGAAAGGAGGGCACACCGTTGGGGCTGATTAGGAGATGGCTGAGTGCATTCCTGGCGCTGGTGCCACCTCTTCACCTTCCCCATGATCATCCTGGTGTGCTGCTTCATGTGCAGCAAGAGCATCAGCAACAAGTGGGAGACCCACCTGGGGCTGCTGCAGGCAGAGTACACTGAGGGAGATGCCCTGGTTGTGCTGGGCCTGAAACGCTACTACTGCTGGTGGATACTGCTGGTGCATGTGGACCTGATTGAGAAGCTCCTGAACTAGGGGCAGCTAGGTGGCGCAGTGGATAGAGCACCGGCCTTGGAGTCAGGAGGACCTGACTTCAAATCCGGCCTCAGACACTTAACACTTACTAGCTGTGTGACCCTGGGCAAATCACTTAACCCCAATTGCCTCACCAAAAAAAAAAAGAGAGAAAGAAGCTCCTGAGCTATGTGCCCCTGGAGAAGTGAGCCCCCACCCCTGAAGGCCCCCATCAGCTATCTGCCACATGGAGAGGAAAAGAGCCCCAACCCCTGAAGGCCCTGCTCAGCTGTCTGCCACAGAACCTCCAGAATTGGCAATAAACCTGCTATTGGGGACATCAAAAAAAGGAAGGAAGGAAGGAAGGAAGAAAGGAAGGAAGGAAGGAAGGAAGGAAGGAAGGAAGGAAGGAAGGAAGGAAGGAAGGAAGGAAGGAAGGAAGGAAGGAAGGAAGGAAGGAAGGAAGGAAGAAAAATTGGAGGGAGAGAAATGAAGAAATACTTCATGCTCCCTTGTTGGAAAGACAGAGAACCACGTTGTGAAATGCTACATTACAGTACAGTGATTCGCCATGCTTGACTATTTTTTATTTGTTTTAAAGAAAAAAGAGATTCATTAGGGCTAGAGACTGTGAATGAAGGCACATGTACAGAAATGACTGTGATGTAAACCCAAGAGGTATCCAATCTTAAAAAGAAGAGGGGGAGAAATGGAAGCCAAATCTATGCCCAAGATAGAGAGCTCATTAGGGCGAATAAATTATGAGGACAAGGGCATTCCTGGGGATTTGGTCTCCCGATCTGCTAGTTTCAAATTTTGGAAAAGGGAGGTCTGGTATGGTTGACACCAATTACTCAATCAACAAGTATTTATCAAGTACCTACTGTGTTCCAGTCATTGTACTAGGTGATCAGGAGACAATGCCAAAGAATGAAACAATCCCTTGTCACAAGAAGCTTACACTCTAAGGGTAGTGTGAATAGTAGGCTAAGAAATAGAATTTGCTTTCCAAGGTTGTTGTGCAGAATAAATAAGAAAATAATTGTAAAGTGCTTTGTACAGTGCCTGGCTCATTTGTTATTGTTATTCAATCCTGTCTGACTCTTTGTGGCTCAAATTGGGGTTTTCTTGGCAGACACTGGACTGGTTTTGCCATTTCCTTCTCAGATCATTTTACAGATGAGGAAATTGAGGTAAACTTTGTTAATTGACTTGCCCAGGATCACACCGATAGTATCTGTCTGAGGTCATATTTGAACTTAGGAAGACTAGTCTTCCTGACTCTAGGCCTGGTGATCTGTTCACTGAGCTGCCTAACTGCCTGTAACCTGGTTTATATACATGCTATGTAAATACTAGCTATTATTAATAACTAAGTGCTGCCCTTGAGAGTTAGTTAACTCTTAATTACTCGACTGAAAGCATTTTCAGATGCTATTGACCCTAGGAATTGGGCTACAAATACAAAGGAGGAATAACTAAGTAAAAACCTGGAAAGGGTTTGGGTACACATATTCCTGCCAAAGACTCAGGAAAACCTAAGCATTCTCCTGTTTGATTTAAATCAGACATTTGGGGGTGGATTGGCTTAGGGTCTCTAAGTCTCTTAAGGCTTAGGTCAGCTGTGGGAATTGAGACATAGTAGAAAGAACACATCTGATGGAATAGAATAGAAAAACAGTAATTAAGCACTGGTTATGTGCCAAGTACTGTGCTAAATGCTGGGGATGCAAAGAGAAAAGCAGGATAGTCCCTTCTCTAAAAACTCAGAATCTAATTGGGAAAGACACCACATTTAGGAAGGTTCAGCTTCAAGACAGATGGAAATGCCCAGTGGACCTTAGGAAGCAATGGAAGGGCAGATGACAAGGCCCATGAGTTACATCCACTACTGTCGGCTACTGGCTAGAATTGGAGCACCATTGACAGTTGTCAAACAGATTGTAGGATCCTGACTCAAGTCTCACTGGTTTCCAATCCACCCTCCACAAAGTGATATTGAGGATGTTCAGTAGCAATTAGAAATGAAAGGGACTTCGGAGAACATCTACTCTAACACCCCCATTTTATACAAGAAGGAAAAGAGGCTTAGAGGGATTAAGAGACTTGCCCAAGGGGGTAGTAAAGAGACAGAATTCAAACCCAAGAAGGGCCTCTGATTCCAAGTATAATTTATACTTATCTATAATTAATGTTTAATTGCTCTTCTGAGGTAAAGGAGGAGAGACATCCTGGACAAGTGTCAAGAACATTGGATTTTTTGTAGTCAGAAGACATGGCTCTGAATTATGGCTCCACCACTGACTCTCTTTACTACCCTAACCTTGGGCAAGTCACATGAAATTTTTCTGATTCTTAGTTTCTCCATTTGTAAAATCACAGAGTTGTCAGGTCTCACATTATACCATTTTGTTGCTTTTTTCTCTAACAGGCCAGGAGTGGAGAATGTAGGTCCAACCAAACTGGGTATGTCCTCCTTTCCTGAGCCAACATTTTTCTCCGGGTGAAATTAAGTTGAAGTGAACATCAGTAGCTCTATATTGATGATTCTACCTCATGTCCTACTTCAGGTTCTTGGCCCCTCTCCATCTCACCTGGACCAGTGCAGTCATCTCCCACCTCAAGCCCCTTCTTTCTCTAAACAGCTGTCGGGGTTTTCTTTCTTTCTTTTTTTTAATTTAAATTAAAAAAAAATGTTTTCCTTTTTTTTTTTTTTGTTTTCTTTCTAAAGCAGCAATCTGACCAGGTCACTCCAGAAGCTCTCCATTATTGCTGGGGTCAAGTACATTTATCATTTATCCATTTATCATTTAAAACAATCAACAGCCAGGCTTCAAGGCTTTCCAGCCTTCTTATAATTCTACATGAGTCCCCTCTACTCCCTCTTAGGTCCAGCCAGACCAGCCTTCTTAAGGCCAAAAAGAATCACAGACAAGCAGGACACCTTTGAAAGTTAAATCTTGGATTTATTATGTATTTAAGAAGACAAACCAGTTCCTGTATAATTTTTTTCTATTCTACTATGTATATGTAAATGCTCATATTTTTAATGTTTAAGTTCAGAAAACAAAACAAAACAAAACAAGAAAACCTTTAAAACGACCCACCCACCACACTTTATCTCATCCTTGGATTTCTTGTTTTTCCCCAAATAAGCCATTGTGTCTTCCATCTTCTTGCCTTCACCTCCCCCCTCACTTCTGCCTAATGGAAACCCTAGCTTTCTTCAAAGCTCAGCTCAAATACCATCTCCCAAGCAGGCCTTTCTCCACAAAATTACCTTGTATTTATTTTGTAAGTCCTTATTTGGGTATACATTGTGTCCCTCCCTATAGATTGTAAGCTCCTGGAGGGCAGGCACATTCTTGTCTATGTATTTATGCTTGTTGTAACTTTTTTCTTTTCTTTTCTTTTCTTTTTTTTTTTTTTGCTGGGCAATGAGGGTTAAGTGACTTGCCCAGGGTCACACAGCTAGTTAGTGTCAAGTGTCTGAGGCCGGATTTGAACTTAGGTTCTCCTGAATCCAGGGCCAGTGCTTATCCACTGTGCCACCTAGCTGCCCTTGTTATTACTTTTTTCAGCAGGGGTTGCCTTGGAGGGGAAAAGGAGCCACATATTAGAAATGTGCAGCTTTATGGGTGTATGTGGAATTGGGAGTTTCAATCAATCAGTTTACCTCTGTGATTGTGTATGTTTGAATAAGAGGAAAACTGGAGGCTGTGTTGAGATTTATAGGTTGTTCTCCCCCCACCCCTACCTCCTTTATTTTCCTCTCCTCTCTCATTTAAACATTCCTTCCTCCTCCCCTGGCAAGAGCTATTAATTGCCCCTAATGGTTCTGCCCAAAAGGCCATTCTCCATAGCTCATATTTGCCATCAATAGGCTAACAATAAAAATGGCCAGAGAGGACATTTATCTCTTAGACCAGGTATTCTTAATCCGGGGTCTGTGGACTCTCAAGAGATCCATGAATATTGATTTGGTGGGAGGCATGAATTTGGATGGGGAAAAATTACATTTTAATTTTCATTAACCTCTGAGTTTAACTGAATTTAACATTTCCTTCAATTGTTTTAAAACATTATTCTGGGAAGGGGTACATAGGTTTTGCCAGGGTGACAAAAGGATCCATAACACACACACACACACACACACACACACACACACACACACACACACACACACACACACTAAGAACCCCTCTCTTAGACAAAAGCTCCCACTATTCTGCACCTAATCCCTGTTTAGGTTCCCCAGTCCATGCTATCTAGAAATCAGAGGCAGGATTCTTGCTTGCCTGGTTTTTAAACTAAATACGGTAATCGGGAAAGAAATGGTGGAGAGTCTTAAATAGCCTGGGGTGACTAGAAGTGGGAAGAGCTGGTTAAAGTTTTCTTAATGTCTTCATTGATGAGTAGTAGCCCATTTGGAGTTTTGTGTTTATTCCTCATCAGTCTGAGTTTATCTAATTCAATCTTCTCCATCTTTAGGTGACTATGAGTAGATCTAGGATATGGGTACATTTAGCCATTTGTTGATGGTTTCATTTAACACTGGGGCCATTAATCTCCCCTTAATGTTCGCAAGGTTGACAAAGACAAAGAAAATATCCCCCTTGGCTCAAAATTTGGACTAAAGCAAATTAATTATATTGTGTTTTTCAGCTTCAGGGTGGCTATGTTGTCACTTCTCAATGTAGCCTATTTTATTTATTAGCATTAAATGATCTTTATGACTTTGCTCTAAAGATTTAAGGAATGCACCAACTCTTTTAATCTGGGAGATCATCCCTGTGGCATTTCTATTTGCTTTCTCTCTTCTGTACAGTCCCCCACAGCAACTCTGTGTCGTTTATTTTTATTCCAGTCAGCAACTGACACCTCTACCTTTTTTGCCTCTCAAGGCCAGCCAGAGACCCAGCTACAAAATGGGACCCTTGAAAATTGTGTCACAGGTTCCTGACTCGGAGAGGGAAGGCAGACAGTCTGTAGCTTTTGGGAAGTTGCATTCTGCTCCTGCTGCTTTTCACTGCCCTGGTTTGTTATCTCCATCCCTCTTGTCCCTCTAGCCTTCAGGAGGTAAAGTATTACCTGTAGCTCTGGCTTTAAAAGGAAGGGGAGGCTCCAACAGGCCAGTGAGAGCTGTAAGTGGCAGCTGCAACCCAGAAACAGAACCCTCGAAACCTGGTTAGAAGCCCTGTGGCAAAACATGTCCTTTCCCAAAGTGAGACTGAGTTGCTTCCTCCTGTGTGTGTCAGAATCATATGACTTCTTAAAAGGGGTTTGGGGGGAAGGGGAGATCAGAAGCCCTGAGGAAATTGCTCTAACTTGGGTGTAATATATTAAAGCCAGAAATCAGTGGAACTAATTTTTTTTTCTTTTCAAAAAAGGACAAGTGAATAAAAAAAATGGAGAATAATCACATTTATTCACTGAGAACAATCTGGATAATAGTCAAATAGCAATGGGAATTCATCTGTTCCCATTGAGTCCTCTATTTTTATCCAAATTTAAAATAAAGCTTTTCTAGATTTCTTTTCTCTTATTAGAAAATCTGGAATGATACTGAGAGTACATAATGTTTTGTTCATTAGATATTTGGGAATGTTACCGCTTTTGAGGACCCCTTTACTTCCATATAGAAATTCCTCCAGCTTCCAGTTGCTTATATTTGGATATAGCCTATAGCTATTTCTGGTGCCTTATTAATACAAAATTTCCACATGATGGCCTATTAGTGATCATCAAATCAAAGAATCTTAGACTTGATTTTGGATCAACATTAGATAATGAAATAATGATCCAAAAATATATTGACAGCCAGGAATGAGAGGCTGAAGCTAAGAAGATGAAATATAGTGAGATGAATGTAAAAGTTTGACATTAAAAAAATCAAACAGAATTACAGGATGGGAAAAAATGGATGGACCTCAGATCGTGTAGAGAAAACCTAATGGTTTTTAAGGGGTTACAAATTCAGTCAAGTCATCCAAGTGACCTGATAGCCAAAAAGGCTAATGATATCCTACATTGAATAGATAGAAATGTAGTATTATTCAAATTAGAGAAAGTGTTTGCCCCACTGGACTGTGTTCGGTTGTGGGGACCATGTTTTAGGAGAAATATTTATGTGTTGTGACAGGGGAAAGATGAAATCACTTCATCTTTCACCCACCACAATGTCTAGTGGAGGGAAATAAAAATGGAGAGGGAACTAAAAGCAGAATGTCTGAAAATCAGTTACAGGAGCTGGGTTTTGTGTAGAGGAGACAAGACTGGGGGGAGTATGAGAGCTCTTTTTAAAAAAAAACTAATGAGCTAAAACACATGATGCATGGACTGCATTATACAATGTATACTACATTCTGCCCTAGTCATCCCTCATTTGTCTGCTGTGAAAAGGGAGATATGTTTCATTTCTGTTCTCCAGGATCATCTCTAATTTTTTAATATTCTGAATTATGCCTTCCTTTAGGGGATGTTTTCATTTACATGCAATAGCTATTTTCTATGTTAATCTTTTGGTTCTGTTTAGTTTTCTTTTCTTTTTCTTTTTCTTTTTTCTTTTTGGTGAGGCAATTGGGGTTAAGTGACTTGCCCAGGGTCACACAGCTAGTAAGTGTCAAGTGCCTGAGGTCAAATTTGAACTCAGGTCCTCCTGAATCCAGTGCCGGTGCTCTATCCACTTTACCACCTAGCTGCCCCGGCTCTGTTTAGTTTTCATGTGATTTCCCCCATATTTCCCTGAAATCCATATTATTCATCTTGTCTTAAGGCAGAATCATATTGTATTACATTCATACAAAAAAGGGCTTAGGAATTGGACCCGTGGTTTCCTTATAATAGGGGACTCTTAGCGAGAAAACTCCATTTACAAATGCAGATCAGTATCTTCTCTGAAATTTAGTTTGAGAGAGATATTTAGGGTACTCAGAGGTTAAGTTATTTGCTCAGGCTCACACCAACAGGATGTATCAGAGGCGAGACTTGACCCACAGATAAAACAGATATAATGGGACTTATAAGTAAAAATAATTTGTCTCCTTCTTCCAGTATACAAATTCTAAACCATCATCCACCCCTTTAATGCCATTACTCCCTAAGTTTGCATTTCAAAAATTGGTTGTTGTTTTTTTCAAAAGGAATGCTTGAAAGTCTTTAGTTCAGTTAAAAATCCACCTCATCCTAGTAAGTATATGCTCAGCTTTGCAAGATAAATGATCCTCAGGTGTAAGTCTTTTTTGTTTTCTTTTCAGTGTATCACATTCCAGTATTTTCTTTCCTTTCTTATAATCAATAAATAGTTCTACATAATTGGGACAGGTGTTCCTCAGTAAGTGAACTGTCTCCTCTCAGATACTTGTGATATGTTTTTTTTCTTTGACTTCAAAACTCTAGAGCTTCGCAAATATATTTCTAGATCAGTTAATCGTGGGATTCTTTTCTTCTAGTACTCACAGGATTTTATCCATCTGAATTTTTCTCTCTGGTTCCAATATTTATAAACAATTGTCTAGTATGATTTCCTGAAATATAGTAATTAAGTTTTTGTTTTATCATGTCTCTTCTAGGATACCAATGTTTCTTAGATTGTCCCAGTAAACTGTATCTTCAAAGTCTGTTGCTTTGTTTATAATTATAAAGTTAATTTTTCTTTCCATCAAATCTGGCTAAATATTTGTTTTAAATCAGCATTAGGTATCTGCAACCTGTTTTTCTCAAAAACAGTCAGACTCTAGTCACTTTCCTTCACTACATAGAATGAATTTGCTAAAGAGACATAAACTTAAGAGAATAAAAAATTATCTAGAAATCAAACTCAAGAAAACAACTTTCTGTATGTAGGAAGGACATTTAAAAACATAAAAATTAATACAGAGTTAAAAAAAGGACTGGATTAAAATTATTTTTCTTTAATAAAACACCTGCAAAAGCACAAGTGCAATCATGATTTTGGATAAAAAGAAATGTAAAAACATATCCAAACAATCAAACTATATTGGACTTGAAGGTATCATGAATAATCAAATAATATCATTATATATAATACACAGCATCTAAAGTATATAGAGGGAAAGTTAGCTAAATTACAGAAAGACATAGTAAGATATAGGTGACTTCATTGTACCTCTTTTGACTTAGAGCTAAAAGAACAACATAAATGAAATCACAGATCTGAGGTGTAAAAACTACATATAAAAGGGCCTTAACAATTATTGAATGGGAATCCTAAGGAATATATTTATTTTTCAGTATTCATACCATGTTTATAAAAATTCACTAGCTACTAATATAAAACTCAAATAATAAAGAAACACAGATATGTTTTAAAAATTCATTATAGATTATAATGCAATAACTCAATCAATAAGAAAATATAAACAAATGGAGACTAAATAATGTTCTAAATAAAGAATGTGTCAGAGTAGAAATCATAGGAATAATAAATGGTTATATTAAAGAGAATGATGTCAATGAGAGAAAATCCCAAAGTTTATGGGATGTAGCTAAAGATCCCTTCAAGGAAAAATTATTTTCTCGAATACATTTTCAAAAGGGAGAAATAGAAGAGTAAATAATTTGGTATGCAACTAAAAAGAAGAATATAAACAAATTAGTTCCAAAATAGTCACACAAGTAGAAACTTTGAAAATCAAAGAATAAAAGTGAAAACAAAAGACTACTAAATAAGTAGACAAGGCAAAGAACTATTTTTAAAAAGCTGTTAAATAATTTGACCCCCCCAAAAAAGTGAAAGAGAAAAACAAAATTGCCAAAATAAAAAATAAGAAGGAAAAATTTAGAATGAATAGGGAACAAATAAAGAAAAATTATCAGGAACTACTACAGCCGATAGCTAACAACAAATGGCAATAGGTGAAATGGATGAATCTTTAAATATTTATAAGTATATCAATATATAATAAATTTAAATATAAAGTATCCAAATGATCAAACCAGGAAATAGATAATCTTAAGAACACAACCCCCAAAAGAGAAAATAGGTCCAAATGAGTTTACAAGTGAATAGGGGCAGCTAGGTGGTACAGTGAATAGAGCACCAGCCCTAGATTCAGGAGGACCTGAATTCAAATCCAGCCTCAGACACTTGACACTTACTAGCTGTGTGGCCCTGGGCAAGTCACTTAACCCTCATTGCCCCACAAAAAAAAAGGGGGACTCTAATAGCTCCGGTGTACACAGATCTACTCAGATCACATCTGGAGAGTTGTGTTCAGTTTTCCAAGCTGAGAGATGAGTGTTTAGTAAACAAAAGGAGAAAGTTACAAAACTAAAGAGACTTTTGTGGTTAGTATCCCTCATTTCCATTGAAATGTAAAGGGTACTAGGCTGGCTTTTGGGGGACACCTTTTCCCTTCATTGGTTTCTTGGTTTTGTCTTTGGAGCCATTCTTCAGAGAGAATCCAATGAAGAGCTTTCCTAAGCATAAAGGCCTCTTCCAAAGGTAAAAACATTCCTCTAATCTAGTACTTGAACTAGTCTATGTAAATCAGTTCGGAATTTTTTACAGTAATATATGAAATCTTTGAGGTGACAAATGTGTGATTTAGCAAGCTAGTTCTGCCATCAACATTCTTTGCTACAGAGGGGATAAATATTCCAACAGCAGGCTGCATCAAAGCCTGCAACACTCCAAAGTCCTTCCAAAACTAGATTAAAATGTAATTGGGAAAATTTAACAAAATGAAGAAAAATACACTAAAACATAGACAATATTAATTTGTGATTTTCTAAATCAATATGTAGCCCACCATTTAGTGGACCCCATTTCATCTGAATATGACACCACTGCTTTTCAGTGCATTCTTGGTCTGAAAGACTTACTAACACTATGCCAGTTATTGTACTCTCAGAACAACAGCTTTTATACTAAGAGAATCTGGCCCCATAACTTACACAAAACCTATGTGTTTATGGACTTCATAGATCATCAGAGCTAGAAGAAACCTTATTGCAGAGGCTTTAAACTGGAATCCTATGAACTTGTTTTAAAAATTTGGTGACTATATTTCAATAGCACTGTCTTTCTTTGCAATCCTTCTAATTTTAATTTATGCATTTAAAAATCTAATTCTGAGAAAGGGAGTATAAACTTCACCAGATTGCCAAAGGAGTCCTTGACACATACAAAAAGATTAAGAGAGCCTGCCTTAGAGAGTCATCCATTTAGTCCAAAATCCTTTATTTAATAGAAGAAAATGATTCTCAGTCCCAATCCTGAAATCCAAAGGGAGCTCTAGTTATCTCAACAGGTATCACTAAAGTATCCAAATAAAATTAGGTTTTATTTTCCGATAGACGTGGGGAATGTGTCTATTGGGATAGTTCTGGAACCGAAGGGAGAGTTTTCCCACAAGGACTGCCAATACTCAAATATTTTCTGGTTGTCTTTGGCCCAGATTGAGTTGACTTGTAGGTGAAAAGGGGAAGAGTGAGGGCCATGTGGAGTCTGAAGAAGGAGGCTAGGGAGAGAACACAACCATATTTCTTTTCCTTCTGCTTGTTGATGTTAGATTTGTGACAGTCAGGTGGTGCTCTGCAGGGTATTAGCCCCAGGTTATTTGAGAAGTACTTCTTTTCAATGGTGGGGCTTCAGGAATAGACAGATACACAAGCCAAATGGATGGCATTTCAAGCATCCAAGAATTCTGGAGCCAGTGATTCTGCTTTCCTGTTACGATCTAGCTTTCCTATTTGTCCACACAGCTACAACCAAGAAATTTACCCAAAACACAAGCAGCACAACTCAGGTGTGGTGAGTCATTCAACAGGCATTTATGAAATGCCTACTACGCATCAGACAGTGTGATAACTGTATCTTGCTCTTACTCCAGTGGGAGATAGAAGGGGTCATGATAAGATAATGATCTTGATTGGCCTTTCCACTCTTGGGAACCAGAAAAGAATAAAAACAGATTCCAACCTGAAAGGAAGGATCTGCCTTGGAATTGGAAGCCAGGGAGTGCTTATAATGTATTCTATGACACATCTAATTTTTCATGATTTAAATGTGATTTTGCTAATTTAATTAACTGTTTGTGTAGCTGTAATTTTAAGGTCTGAATAATTATTCAGAGCCTAGGTCTACCAAAGGGATTTCTGATGTGAAGTGAGGTGAATCAATGAATGATGAGCAACCCTAGACGGAGAGCCTTGGATGGAAGTGTCTGATCTATAAATGTATTGGAATGACCTTTTTAGCCTCTACATTTCAAGGAGATTCCTGCTTCTTATACATGTGGGGTGGTCCTATTGCATGTGAGAGATAGTAGAACACCAGCCATGTAAATATGAAGTTTTCACATTAAAAATCAACCAAATCATAAGAGAAAAGTATAAGATAATTAAAAGCAACTCTAAATAATCTTAAAATCCTAGTCAGTTTAATTGGCCCTAATGTAAGAAGTCAGATGCCCCTCTCTTAGAACCAATGTTCTGGTGGTCATAATCCAATTTAGACAGATTCCCCTGGGAATTATTAGTTTATAACAATCATAGATTGTTTAACTGTCCTATTACTAAGGACTTACAGATCACTTCACAAACAAGCAATGATTTCTGGGATTGATCAACATTTTCCTCCACACATTTTCCCAGGGAGTACAGGGTATCTAAAAGTGATCACAGTTCTCACCAATCCAATGGTACAAGAAAGTTCCAGGGGACTCATGATGGAAAAGGCTCTCCAAATCCAGGCAAAAAAAAGAACTGTGGAATATAGATGCTGATTGAACCACACTATTTCTTTTGTTTTTGGTGCTGTTGTTTTTCTATTTTGAGGTTTTCCCTTATTGCTCTGATTCTTCTCTTATAGCATGACTGATGCAGAAATATGTTTAATGTTGTTATGTATATACAGGTGTATATTTGTGTATATGTGTGTGTGTGTGTGTGTGTATATATATATATATATATAAAACCTATATCAGATTGCCTGCTATCTAGGGGAGGGGAGGAGGGAAGGGAGGGAGGGAGAAAAATTTGAAATTGGAAATCTTATATAAACAAATGCTGAAAACTATCTCTACATGTAACTGGAAAATAATAAAATACTTTTATTTTATAAATAAATAAATTGTAAAAAAATTAAAAGTGATCACAGGAGAAAACTCTACCTGATCAGTCTTTGCTTTTACAAGCTCAGGAAAGCTTTTATTGTAATCCATTTCCCAACCATGCCCACTACCATGATTGAATGCAGATTGGATTCTATAACTCAACAAATCTATACTGTTCCACATTGGCTTATTTTCTGATGTTTCCCAATCACCTCCAGGATTTTTTTAGGGTCATTGCTAATTACTATTCACTTAAAGTCAATTTAAGAAGAGACCGCTTACTTATTCTGTCACAGGAATGCATATTACTTGTAAACTGGCTTTTTCGAACAGATTCATTTAGAAATCAGGGCTAAGGTTGCTCAATTATATCAATATAGTGCTGTATCAGTCTAATCATTCTTGCTCAGAACCACTCAACTTTGTCACTTATTCCGGAGAATTCTCGGCACTGGTTTGCTCTACAAATTTTGCAACAATTCTTTGACTCAAGACAGCAAGTATGCAAAATAAATGGACAAAAAGTCATCAGGGGAAAGAAAATAAGGAGTCAGTGGGAAGGGGGTATAAAAAGTAAATTAACAATGTTATAGCTCTATAAAGGTTTAGAACCACTGGTGTATATTATTGGCATCCAAATGAGTGGGAAGAACTCTAAGGCTATTTGACTTAAACTCTCCAATAATTGTGTTCCTGGTGGATCTGTTTGTACTAATAGTTTCAAACAGCGAATGACTATAACTGGCATGGTTGTCTTTTAGTCACATGCATTGCATCCACTTAAAAATAGCCCATCACACTTTATGACTGAATCCTTACAAAGAGCATGGAAAACAGCATGCTATATTCAGTGCATCAAAGAAATATCATGAAATGTACCATAAATGACCTCAAGATTTGTTAATTCTGGTAAAGGCTGTTTATGGGGTCAGTAGAGTAAGTACTTATTGTCTGTGATAACCCCACAGGGCAGATGCCCTAACCATGACACTTAAACACAATTGTTTCTCCTTTTTCATGTCCTAGATTATTAGAAGGTCTAAATGGATGGTTGGAGATTAATAATAGCACAAGCCCAATGGAACGAGACCAAAGGACTCATGCATTTAGAAAAAAAGATTATACTATGACTGGGAGGTATCCTAAAAGATGAAAGGGAGAGGTCTTGATAACCAATGAGTTAGAGAAAGTAGAAGACATAATGAAGAAGAAAGGGACTGGGAAGAAAAAGAAAAGGGTACAAAGAAGAGAAGAGAAAGGAGCCTGAATCCAGGGAACCAAAGAGTCTGAATCTTCTCTCCTCTTTGAAAAGGAGGGGGGCTGCAGCAAACCTACCATCCGACACCTCCTAGTCACAGCAGGATTTCCTCCAATCCCTCTGATCACACACAAATGAAGAGAGAATGAATGTCTTAACCTGGGTCATGTGACAGCAGAAATGGGAGAATCATCAGGAACTGCCAGGGGTTATTGCTTTTGGTGAGCAAATAACAGTTTATCATTACATGAATTTGATGAAATCATGTTGCCCAAATCTAACAACTCCATACTGTAAAAGCCTGGAATGACATGGTTAGCCTATGAGAAGGGCGTTAGCCCATTCCCCTAGCGCTACAGTGATAAAGGGTTTTGCTTCTATGTGAAGGCTGTTATTAAACCGCTCCTTGACCTCCCGTCCTTCAGGCTAAATAATCCCGGTTCATTTAGCCTTTCTTCACAAATCTTATTTTTCAAGCCTTTTCATATCCTTGTGGTTCTCTTCTTTGAACCTTCCTGTGTTTTTTGCTTGTCTCTTTAATTACAGAGCTCAAACACAATAGTCTAGTGAGGGTCTGAGCAGTGTGCTCAGTAAAATGGAAGGATTATCTCAAGGTTCCTACACACTCTTACTTAGGCATCCCAGGACCATGCACTCCTTCCTATTTATGCTAGGGTACAGTAACACAGCAATGCTTTTCTTGAAAAGTTCTTTTATAGCTGCTTAAAAAAAAGTTATTTCCTGATTCCTCCCACCCCAACATAAAACAAAGAAAAAACAGTTAAGCAAAATTAACCAACAAGATGACCACATCTGATGGAGTACACGCTAGTCTGCACCCCTAATTCTCTTCTTTCCTGAGAGGTAGGAAATTCACACACTAATTTTTTATGGTCATCTGTGGTCTGTGATCACAGTTGCTGCTAAATAGATATCTTTCCCAATAGCTTATGTGTGTCTCTGCAAAGATGAACAGAAATAGGACTGAACTGGGGCAAAATTCTGAAGCCTAGAGAAGCTGGCGCATTCAGTGTCTCCTCTCAAGTATTTAGTATTATGAGTCACCCATCACTTGTCCCTGGATTAAAGCGAGGCCTAAAAATGAACAATCAAATTGACGATCATTTATCAAGTGTGATTGAGCAATATTAGGTGATGGGTGTCATTCTTTTTCTCTAGGAGGGTTACCATCTAGTAATGAGGAGGCCAGGGGCACATAAGTCATTCCTTCAAGTCCCTTTTTTTAGAGAAAAAAAACTGAGTCCTAGAGAGAAGTGACAACGTCACACAGGCAGATGGCAGAGTCAAGATTTGAATCTAGGACCTCTGAAGGAATAAAACATAGTACATGCTATCAAAAGACTTTAAGCCTTGAGAGAGCAACATTTAAAGTCAGAGGACTTGAATCTGAATCTAGACTTAATTACCCAGTACGTGAGTGATAAAGAGCAAGACACTTAATCTATCTAGGCTTCAGTCTCCTTATCTTTAAAATAAGAGGGGAGACTAGATCATCTTTAAGGTCACTTCCAGCTCAAAATCAGATCCCTCGGTGGTGCAGTGGTTAGAATACTGGGTCTATAGTCAATACGATCCAAGTTCAAATCTAGTTTCATATACTTACCAGCTGTGTGAGCCTGGGCAAGTTGCTTAACCTCGGTCTCAATTTCCTCAATTGCAAAATGGGGATAATAAGAGCACTTCCCTCCCAGAATTGTTGTGAGGATCAAATGAAATATTTCTAGACTTCTTTGCACAGTGCCTGGCACATGGTAAATGTTACATAAATTCTAGTAATTATGACAACGATGTGCTTAAATGTGATGACACCAATTCAATGATCCATTTGATCTGAATCCTAGAGGCAGGCTATGATGCCAACAGGCAGAGATGGTGGGAGAAAGGATTCTAGGTGATACTTGAATGCTGTCTCAAGATGGTAAGTAGTGCAGTTTGGCTTCTTAGTAGACAAAGCAGAGTGGTCAGAGGTAAGGCTAATAATGGAGTTTGAGGTTAGCTTGTGGTTGGCCTTGAATGTCAGGCTAATTAGTTTAAATTTTTTTTCTGTAGGCAGTAGGGAGCAATCGATGGCTTTTGAATAGTGAAGTAATCAGAGCAGTATATTAGGAGGGTCAATCTGTCAGCAGTGTGAGGGATAGATTAAAGAAAGGAAAAATGACTACCAGTTATGGAGCTATCACAATAATAGTCTAGGTGAGTAGTGAGGGGTAATGAGACATAGGAAGGGGCAGATATGAGAGAAATATTGTGGAGTTAAGGCAGATGGGACTTACTTGGCAACTGATTGGATAAGTGGAATACAGGAGAAGGTGGAGAAAAGCTCTGTTGTTTCTAAAATGAATGACTGGAAATGGGGTCACCACTGACAGAAAAAGTAAAGAAGATTTTTCATAGGATTTATGGATTTAGAGCTGGGAGGCACCTCAGAAGTTATCTAGTAACACCCCTAATTTTACAGATGAGGAAAGTGAGGCCCAAAGAGCTCAAGAGATTTACCAAAGATTACATAGGTAATAAGAGTTGGAGCCAAGAATTGAACCCAGAATCACTGACTCCAGATACATCCAGTATTTTTTAAAATTTTGCCACCATGCCTCTTAAAGTCTTATCTTTCCCTAAGACATTAAGTTTCACAAAGTACCTTCTAACAACAACTCTGTGATGTAGGCAGAAAAAATTTTATTCCCATTTTACATAATAGGAAAATCTCAGAGATATTAAATGATTTGTCATAAAACCAGTAAGTAAAGTAAAGTAAAGATTTGAACTTGGCAACTTAGAGTCATCTCCAAGTCATCTTTTGAATTCTTCTATGCCTTGACTTGACTATAGCACCCTTCTGACTATACGGTGTCCAGTCACTATTGGGACACTCTGGAAAACATCTGGAAGGAAATTTAAAAATGGAGTCTTTATCAACTTCCCTGCCAATACCTCTGCTCCAAGAATGATGAGGATTATTCTTGAGTTGGAAGGAAACTTAGAGGTCCTCTCATTCTGTTCCCTCAATTTACAGATGAAGAAAATGAAACCCTGAAAAAGTAAATGCTTTTCTCAAGGTCCATGAAGGAAATTAATGCTAGAACTATCACTAGAAACCAATTCCCAATGGTCTCCATTACACAAAGTTTTCAGGGATTAGATGTCACAGCTCCCAAAATGCTAATATTGCTTCACGGAGATCAACACACGCCCCAAGATGTGCAACATTTCCCACTGAAGACCAACGTAGATCCAAGCCCTAGAAACTAATGCTAACACTGAATCAAGACAGAGGGTCTGCAGTCCTACACCCTTTCACCCTCCCAGTGACCACCTAGTGTTTTACTCCATATCTCCGGCTCTCCTGATCTCCACCCCCTCCCACTTCACTCACTCAGCAACCACTTCATGTTCTATCACACGGACACTCCCAGGAGCCGGACCTCGCTGCCATGCCAAGCCATACTCTATTACCAACATCAAAGGAAAAGAAATATTGACCCTTTGGGAGGAGTAATTAAGTAATTCAGTCAGCTGCATAAACAGCCGTCTCCCTCCCTCCTGGATCTCAGCAGTAAGACCTTAGCTTCTATGGCAGTAGTCTCGAGGTTTTCCTCCAATCAATGTGACAATTCTCTCAGTCTCCTTGGTTAGTTCATTCATCTTCCATCCCTTAAGAATCCCTCCAGGTCTCTGTCCTGGGCCCTCTTCTTTCTCTCCCTTAGTTGTTTCATCCACAGCTATAGGTTTTACTATCACTGCTACAGAGGGGAATCTTAGCTCTATATAGCCAACTTTCATTTTTCTATTCTATTCTAGTCCAATTGCCTTTCAAAAAACTCCCCTTGGATGTCCTGCATTGTTGTTGTTCAGTTGTGTCCAACCCTTCATGAGTCCCACTTGTAGTTTTCTTGGCAAAGATATTGGATAAGTTTGCCATTTCCTTCTCCAACTCATTTTACAGATGAGTAAACTGAGGCAAACAGGGTTAAGTGACTTGCCCAGGGTCCCACAGCTAGTGTCTGAAGTCAGATTTGAACTCAGGAAGATGAATCTTCCTGACTCCAGACCCAGAACTCTATACACTGCACCACCCACTTGCCCCAGATGTCCTGTGGGATGCCTCAAACTCTACACCTCTACAATTGAACTTATTCACCTTCCCCAAGCAAACCTATTGCCTCCTACAAATTTTCTGTTGAAGCCATCACTTTTGGGGACAGGTAGGTGGTGCAGTGAATAAAGCACTGGCCCTGGATTCAGGAGGTCCTGAGTTCAAATCCGGCCTCAGACACTTGTCACTTACTAGCTGTGTGACCCTGAGCAAGTCATTTAACCTTCATTGCCCCAACAAAACAAATTTTTAAAAATGTTTCTATAAAGGCATCACTTTCCCCCCAAATCTCCAAGTAATCCTTGAACCTTTTGTCTTTTTCATTCTAATACCAATCAGTTATTGAGGCCTTTAACTTGGACTTCTAACATCTTTTGCATCCACCCCCTTCTCTCCACTTCTATGATCAATCCTTTTCATATGCAGAGATGACTCTCTCCTGGCTTTTCCCAGGTCTACAGTAATCCTGCCTTCCATTAATCATTTTTTACTTTCCACCTTTTATTTACATTTTAAGATCAACTTTAAATTCAGAATCCCATATCCATATGCTCATTTCCTTTTTCGTTTTCACATTTATCTAAATCCATAGTGTATCAGAATAAAACCTGATATTTAGACATAATAACATTTATTTAGACATATAACACATTTACCATGTCTGTGACATGTAACACAGAAGCTGCTTTAAAGAAAAATCCCTCCTACCCTCCCTCTTCATTCCTTTTTTATAAATGCAGGTATCAAAACAATCCCAAATATACTTTTTTCATACTGCTAGCAGTTGTCATGCACACCTCTTCAAAAATGAAAGGAAATTAGCAATGGTATTCATTGTACTTGCTATTTTAAACGACTTAAATTGCCGTTCTTCCGCTGAGCAAGATGAATAAAGCATGCCATTTATATTTTTCATTCTTGAGAAATTAGTTTTCTAAAATACATCTTCCCTTTTAAAAATGAAATTAAATTAATTTTTGTTACATTTTAAGTTCTGAACTATCTCCTCTGTGTGTATTTGTGTGTGTGTAAAACTATACTATACAGATTTCTATTTATTAGTTCTTCCTCTGGAGGTGGGTAGCATCTTTCTTCATAGGTCCTTTGTAGTTGATTTGAATATTTATAATACTCATAATAACCTAGTCATTCACAGTTATTCTTTGAAAAATATTGCTGTTATTATATACAATGTTCTCTTAGTTCTGCTCATTTCACTCTTCATTATTTCATGCAAGTCTTTCCATGTTTTTCTAAAATCAACCAGCTCTTCATTTTTTATAACACAGTAGTACTACATCACAACCATATACCACATGATTATTCAGCCATTCCCCAGTTGATGGGCATCCCTTCAATTTCCAGTTCCTTGCTACCACAAAGAGAGCTGCTATAAATATTTTAGAATATAAGTTCTTTTCATTTTTTCCTTGACCACCTTGGGAAACAGACCTAACAGTGGTATTGCTAGGTCAGATGATATATACACAGTTTTATAACTTTTGGGGCATAATTCCAGATTGTTCTCTAAAATGGTTGGATCAATTCACAGTTCCACCAATAGTGTGTTAGTGTCCCAATCTTTCCACATTCCCTTCAACATTTGTAGTTTTTCCCTTCTATCATTTTAGCCTATCTGATAGGTGTGAGATGATATCTCAAAGTTGTTTTAATTTGCATTTCTCTAATCAATTTAAAACAATTTTATATGACTTCATATAGCTTTGATTTCTTCATCAAAAGAATGCCTGTTCATATCTTTTGGCCATTTATCATTTGGGGAATGACTCATATTCTTATAAATTTGACAAATTTCTCTATATATTTGAAATATTTGACTTTTATTCAAGAAACTGTCTAAATATTTCTCCCCAATTTTCTGCTTTCTTTCTAGTCTTGGCTACATTGGTTTTATTTGTAGAAAACCTTTCTAATTTCATGTAACCAAAATTATTCATTTTACATCTCACAATGCTCTCAGTCTTTTGTTTATTCATAATTTTTTTCTCCTATCCACAAGTCTGATAGATAATATATTCCAAGTTCTTCTAATTTTCTCATGATATCTCCTTTATATCTAGGTCATATATCCTTATCTTGCTAAATGGCATAAGATATTGGTCTATACCCGGTTTATGTCAGACTGCTTATCAATTTTCCCAATAATTTTGACCAAATAATAAATTCTTATTGCACAAGCTTAAACCTTTACATTTGTCAAATACAAGGTTACTATAATAATTTACTACTGTTTATTGTATGTCTACTTTGTTCCACTGATCTACCTTTCTATTTCTTAGCTAGTACAAGACACTTTCGATATTTACTGGCTTATAATATAGTTTAAGATCTGGTACTACTAAAATAAATATATTCCTGCATACTTGCCATGCTATCATCTTGTAAAAACTGAATTCCATTTAAGGCTACTCCAGGTTTATTCTTAAATGACTGTGCTTTGATAACAGAAAAATGATGCTAATATTTCTTCCAACTGTGGCTGAAAATATAATGGATCTTCATATAACAAATGTATTCTTTTTTAAAATTTTGTCTACAGTTATTTTATTTTTTAAAATAAAAGTATTTTATTATTTTCCAATTACATGGAGAGATAGTTTTCAACATTTGTTTATATAAGATTTCAAATTTCAGATTTTTCTCCCTCCCTCCCCTCCCTCTTCCCATCCCCTAGACAGCAGGTAATCTGATATAGGTTATATACATATATAATAACATTAAACATATTTCTGCATTCGTCATGCTCATATAACAAATGTATTCTTACAAATATCCAGATCATATATATAAGTTGGCATTCCTTTAATGTGTGGGGTTTGCATCCTGAGATTTAATCAAGACAACTTAAGTAGAAGGTTCTTATTTGGGGTTGAGTTTGAGATCTTTTAAAATTAATGGCTGTATGTTTGTCTTTCTGAAGGTTTTGGAAGTTCTGTGTTTTCTTAGAAGATCATTAGACACTTCTGTTCACTTCAAATGTGAGCCAGTCCATGACTCTCCAGAATTCTCCAATTCCACCCCAGTGGTCTCATGATGACATCACTTCTATCCCTACGGCCTCCTCCTCTGATTGGTGAGTTCCTTCCTGGACCCTCCATTTGAGGAAGCTTGCATGCCCTCTATGCACACTTCAAACCCAGCTCAGTCCAAAAGTCCCCATGTGACTTCTCCATCCTCTTCTTCCTTCCACTCACGACCACTTTCCTGCTTCTTTTAAGGTGTTGTCTTCCCATATTAGAACATGTCTGGGGTCTGCCTATCATCTTACTTGTAGTAGTATTCCAAGCACTCAACACCTTATCTGGAATACAGCAGGCTTGGTATCCTCAGTGCTTAGCCCAGTGCCTAGGACATAGGAAGTACTTAATAAATGTTAACTGATTGACTGACTGGAACATGTTAAGTGCTTAATAAATGCTTTACTAGTTAGGTAGCTCTTGAAATACCAACAAGAGCTTGTAGAAGTGTAAGAATCTTTGCATTTGGTTAATGTTGGTAGTGCAGTCTATAGAGCGCTGGACCTGGAGTCAAGAAGATTCATCTTTGTAAGTTCAAATCTGGCCTCAGACACTTACCAGCTGGGTGGCCCTGGGCAAGTCACTTTACCCTGTGTAACGATTGGAATGACGCCACCTGCTGGATACTTACTGTAGAAGAGTTCTGCCCATGAAGCAAAGGTCTTTGAGGGCAAGACCAGGCTTCAGGAAGTGACGCGGACTAGTGGGAGGAGGAAGGAAGAGACTGGCGCTCGGTCTCACTCTCTTTCCTCTGGACTCTGGTGGAGAGCGGAGCTAGAAATGTGCTCTCCCTTTAATAGATAGGAATCTAGGCCTTTTTCTCTCTCTTTACCAAATTCTTATTCTCCTTAATAAATGCTTAAAAGTCTAACTCTTGCTAAAGCTTATAATTTATTGGCGACCACTCATTAGATATTTTAGACAGTTTAGCTAGAATTTTAACCCTTAACAGATGGCTGACCACGAAGAGGAAAGCTGAACCTCACTTCTGATCTTTCGGTTGGGTAAGAAATTTCCCCTACCCTAACCCTTTAAATCTTAAGAACTGCTGAATTGCCTGGTGTTTTCCCTTTAAGTTTTTTCAAATGGACCTTTTAAACTCCCTAATTACCCTATTTTTGATTTTAGTCTGTTTAACCAGACAAATGGGAGATAAGATCATGTTAATGCTTTGTTTTTGTGGATTTTCTATTTTTCTTTTTATTTTTGTTAAAAGAGCCAGCAACTTACTCACACAAGGAAATATCTCTCCCTCTCCCAACCATGCTTTTTCAGAGAAACCTGAAGAGCTTCCTGCAGCTTTTCCCAGTTCCAACACTAATTGTTGCTCTAATTTTGCATGCCTAGAGGCAATGACCCACCCTCTTGAAGCTTTTAATCCCCTAGCACTTGGAGGCAAAGTGGGGGAAGAGGAATCCAGGCCTGAGTTCAAAATCAAGTCTGATTCAAATTGCGCTGGTCCCTCCCCTCTTCTCCAGACCCCACCCTCTACTCCTCCCATGGCCAAGCCCATTGCTTCCCCTGCCTGGGAAGTCCAGAGAACTGATGCGCATGCTCAACTTTCTCTAACTACATTTGCAGCTTCAGGCTCAGCCCTTTCCCAGCCTGGCTGTGCTTCTGAGGCAACCTTAGAAAACCCTTTAAATTCCAGATATGCTTGTTTTGTTCATAATTTTGCTAACCTGCTTTTGTCTTTAATTAGTAATCTTATAAAGCATTTGTATGGTGAAAACACTGACAGACAATATAGAGGGGTTAAAGAAGAAAAACTTAAGCTGAATAAGAATGACAATCATCACCATAGTTCAAGACTCCGCTTCTTTTGCCATGGAAGGGTATATATTGTACAGAAATGTAGAAGTAAGGGGCAAGGTATTGATATGAGTGTTGGGGATTTTAGATATCAGAATCAAAAGTGTTCTGAATTCATTCAGAGTATTAATGTCAGTTCAGAGGTTACATAGGACTTCTATGCTATTACATATACATTTTGAAATTAATGGTATGGGTTTATTTTCATAGAGATTTTCATGCTTTTGAGATTGTGTCATACTTAGTTTTTAAAACAAGGAGAATATTTGTAAAAGCTTTTTATAGTCATGTGATCAAGTTTATATTTTATAATACTCTTATTAATATTAAATTCATGCTCATTTAGATTTCCTTAGTTTGAATTTCACTGTTTTTTTATTGTTCCATGTGTATTTTCTTCTATTCATTTATCTAATTAAAAAAAATTGAGAGATGGTTTTGATTTCATAATACAATGTTAATTCTAGGAGTATTGTGCTCCCATATTCTGAGGAGTTTGTTTTTGTTATTTTTTCTCAACTGATTATTTGATCAAACTCTTTAAAGCATTTCCCTGGCAAATTGGTTGCCATGGCAAGTGTAAATTGATTCTAGAAGTATTATTTTTGATAAGCATATTCCAAAAAAAAAAAAGAGGGGAACATTTGTAAAAGTTTTCTTTTTTCAGAAAAAAGTTTTCTTTGATATTCTGTTGTGCTTTAACTTGTATTTAAATATGTTCTGATTTTTCACAAAAGTAATTGTATACTAAGTGCAAAAAAGGGGTATTATTTGAAATTGTTGCATAATTATATATTGTGTTCTGAGTCAAGATGTATTCACATTTTTTGCAATCATTTATTATCCTCAATTTTTAAATCCATATGAGACTTGGATTATGGGAACTTATCATTTAAGACATTAATTGCCTTTATTCTGAGTTATCAGATGCCAGTTGGCCAAGATGCCATCCAATCACAAGAGGAATACATGCAAGAGCAGACATTGAACTGTTACATGAGGGGAGACATGCACGAAGTTAAGGTATGGCCGAGGGAACGGCTTTTGACAAATGTTGAGGTTGGATTCTCTTGGTTTAATATTTTATTTTATTTTTCCCCACAATATTGTACAGATGGCTGGAAGTATTCATCCCACCCATCTCACTTCTACACCTGGCTTCTATGCTCCCTCCTATATGCCTGATGCCATGGACCATCTCAATCCCATGCATCTGATTAAGTCTGACTCAGTTTCCTCCAATATGTTCGGTGGCATGGACGTATATTCCATCCACCTATTTTAAGCCTGGCATACTGTATGGGCAGTACATATTGCTCAAGTGTGGGAATGCTCATATCCCATCATTTCTCTGTTCTTTTATGGTAACCCCCATAATTATCTCAGGTGTCATGATAAATAACAGTGTTGAATTTGGCCTTGACATCTGTTACTAATTATATTAGATTTTAAAATTTCTCATAATGGCATGAGGATAATTAGGCAGATGATGCAAAAAGTGATGAAACAGATAAAAATTATTTTTAATAATTAATATTGCAGCAATTGTCTTCTCAATTACCCTCCATAAGGGGGGGGACTATAGTAATATTATAATTTTAAAGAATGTTTCAATTTTTGTTTTATTATATGTTTCATGTGTAACAACTAAGATTCTGTATTCCCTTAGACATGTTTTTGAGAACTTTCATTGTTTGATTTTATTATTGACAAAGCTATTTTAAAGTTGTGTTAAGCTCAATTTTGTAGGAAATTTCCTGGCTGATTACCAGCATCCATACCTCAACTCCTGAAAAGACTTCCATTCCACGACTACACCTAGAGGACATCTGAGAAAAGACTTTCAGAGACTTTAAATGAACAGTTTTGATTTGTTTTTGTTGTTTTTTTTTTCTCTTTCTGTTATAATATACACCATCTGTAACATGTATTCTCTGCAGAGGCCCTCCCTTTGCAAGACCAATGTCAAAGCGTCGGTTCATGAGGACAAAAAAAAAAAAAAAAATCGCCCCTCTGGACAAAACTTTCCTCTCTTCCTTTTCTATATTGTTGTTCACATATTATTAGTTAGCAATAGTTATTATATTGTTTTTACTGTTCCGTCAAGGAAACATTTTGTTTCTTGAGGAACAACAGGGGGGACTGTAACGATTGGAATGACGCCACCTGCTGGATACTTACTGTAGAAGAGTTCTGCCCATGAAGCAAAGGTCTTTGAGGGCAAGACCAGGCTTCAGGAAGTGACGCGGACTAGTGGGAGGAGGAAGGAAGAGACTGGCGCTCGGTCTCACTCTCTTTCCTCTGGACTCTGGTGGAGAGCGGAGCTAGAAATGTGCTCTCCCTTTAATAGATAGGAATCTAGGCCTTTTTCTCTCTCTTTACCAAATTCTTATTCTCCTTAATAAATGCTTAAAAGTCTAACTCTTGCTAAAGCTTATAATTTATTGGCGACCACTCATTAGATATTTTAGACAGTTTAGCTAGAATTTTAACCCTTAACACCTGTTTGCCTTAGTTTCCTCATCTGTGTAATGAGCCAGAGAAGGAAATAGCAAACTATTCTGGTATCTCTGCCAAGAAAACCCTAAGTGTGGTCATGAAGAGTCAGGCACAAATGAACAATGACAAACAAGCTGGTATGCTCCATGCATGCACCATTCCATTAGAATTATTCTTTCCATTCATAGTCATTTTTGTCACAAATATAATTTTTTTGTAAATACTCTAGGGAATTTCAGTTCATACTCTACTTTTAGGCTGTATATTATGATTGTCCTAATTTGTCCTTGGGGTTCAATAATTATGCCATTCTACCTTATAAGTGTCACATATTTATCACTTTAAAATTCTGAGCTCTTTGGGGTGATGGTGTCATCACCTATTTCTTCCTTTTTTCTCTCTCTCTTTCTTTCTTTCTTCCCTCCCTCCCTGCCTCCCTTCTTTCTTTCTTTCCTTCCTTTCTTCCTCTCTCTCTTTCTTTCTTCCTTTTTTCTTTAACTTCTTCAAGTTCTAATAAGTGAAAATTAGGTGGAACATTAGTTTCTACAGAACCTGCTGTCTTCTCCTGCAGTGGGATTACACTTCCTCCCTTCTCTAATCCAGGGCTTTTTAAACTTTTCCCACTCATGACCCCTTTTCACCCAAGAAGTTTTTATGCGACCCCAAGTATATAAAATAGGTATAACCTTTTACTGTTCCCAAATTTTTCCTGACCTCCACACTAAGTTATTTGACCCCATGTGGGGTTGCAATCCTCAGTTTAAAAAGCTTTGCTCTGATCTATACTTTACATGGCTGCAAAAATAATGCACAGATCCGACCATGTCACTTCCATACTCAGACCCCTTAGTTCCCTATTGCCTCTAGGATAAAATAGAAAGGCCTTGCCGGGCAGCTAGGTGCCGCAGTGGATAGAGCACTGGCCCTGGAGTCAGGAGTACCTGAGTTCAAATCCAGCCTCAGACACTTAACACTTACTAGCTGTGTGACCCTGGGCAAGTCACTTAACCCCAATTGCCTCACTAAAAAAAAAAAAAATAGAAAGGCCTTAGCCTGTTACTTAAGGTCCTCAATGGTCTGGTTCTGATCTATCTTTCCAGCCTTATTTTCCATTATTTCTCTTTATGTACTAATGCTTTATGTACTGTTTTGTTTGCTCCTTGAACTCCACACCCTCTGCACTTCTTGCCTGGAATATACTTCTTCTTTGTCTTCATCTCTTAGAATCTTTATTTCCCTCAAGGTTTAACCATGAGATCCCCTGTGATGAATTTTTAGGAGAACAGGGACAAGGCTTATCCAGGATAGGAAGGCATAAATGGGTTCCTTTCTTTTTCATTGGAATGAACTCCTGAATCCATGAGGTCACATTTAGTTGACTATGGACTATCATTTAGCCTTGCCACCCACTTCCTCCCTTGTCTTCCCTCCCCAAACCCAGCAATGGAAGTATATTTCCTTCTTCCAATATGCCTAGAACACTTGGCCTGAACCGTTCCTTTGACCCTATAACTCTTTGCTTTGAATTTTACTTTTCTGTGTCCATATCATATCTCTTCTAGTCAAGTGTAAACTCTCTGAGAACAGGGACTGTTTGATTTTTGTGCTTGTATCCCCAGCCTCTAACAGCTTTGCACATTGTAGGCTCTTAATATATGTTTGCTAAATTGAATGGATATTAGGGCGGCTAGGTGGCACAATGGATAGAGTGCTGAGCCAGGAGTCAGGAAGACTCATTTTCCTGAGTTCAAATTTGGTCTTGGACACTCACTTAGCTGTGTGACCCTAGGCAAGGCACTTAACCCCGTTTGCCTCAGTTTCCTCATCTGTAAAATGAGCTGGAAAAGGAAATAGAAAATTAGTCCAATATTTTTTTCTAAGAAAACCCCAAATGGGGGTCATGAAAACTTGGACATAACTGAACAACAACAAGTTGAATTGAATTCCCAACTCCAATCAGGACCTCTTTCCATGAAACTACACTGCCCCTCCTATCCCCTTTAAATAAGGGACAAGTTGACCGTGTTTGAATTGATTCAAAGAGCAAGTTCTAAGTGTGTTTGTTCTCTCCTCAGTATGCTAACTATGCAATGTGTTAATTAGTCTGCTTCCAAGCTGACCTTGTTGTTTTGGTGAGATTTATTTTTCCCATGGGAAGGGCTACCTCCTGGGCTCTTCTTAGAGCTTTGTCACTTCCTTTTGTTTGGGAGAAATACTGCCCTCCTTAAGTGGGACAATAAAGCTAAAACGCTATAATGAAGCTAGGATTAGCTGCCTCTCTGGGGGTTGAGTAAGGCTGTGGAGGCTTTCAGAGGAACACCCCGAGTATGTGGAGACTTCCCTTGGTGGAACGGGCGGGTGAGAACAATCTGTTCTAATGGTCACGATGGAGGACGGAGCAGGCGCTGTGGAGAGCTCAGAGTTTGGTTAGATATGAAGGATGCCAAGCTCATTCACTGCATCCAGGGCCATCATCGGTCTTCTTGACTTTTGTCTTGCCGCTGGACTTTGAGGACTCTGGAAGAGAGAGTGAAGCTGATGACTTTCTGCCTCACTTAAATCCAATCCATGAACTAGTGAAGATATCACCCCATGATATCATTGGTCCATAAGGACAAACAACAGGCATAACGGTTTACCATTTCTGTCCCGAGTCAGACTTTTGGCTAAATGCCTTTGTTTGGATGAACCCCAGTCAGGGGGCTTCCTAGTAAGCCATTATTGAGAACCTGAGTGAAAGGTCTCTTTTAAGGAGTGCACACCTTGCTATACACATCTTAGGTACTCTTGGTACCTACAGGCACAATCGATATAGGACCCCAGCTCCAGAGAGATGGAATTGACTGCAGAATCAATCTACTTCAACTATGCCATTTTCCAGAAGAAGAAACTGAGACCCTAGGAGACCAAGTGACTTGCTACATAGGTAACAAACATCAGAAGCAGGATTTGAACCTTGGTCCTCAGACTCTGGAACCAAAACTCCCTCCATTGTGTACCTCTTTGCCAACCATGACAAAAAAACATCAAGTAATGGGAGTTAGCAGGCACTTCTTGTATCACCCCTGCCCAGGGCCCCAGTCTACATCATGCAGTTCAAGAGTCAGTGAAAGGCTTTATTTGTCCTCTAACATCTCCCCAATTTCCTTGCCGTAGTATGAACCTACTTTCCCACCTGGTTTGAACATTTCACCATTGGAGAGAATCATTCTTCTGGCTTAGACAATTAAGGATGGGGCTTTGTTTCTGAAGGGCATGGTTTAAAATTGCTATTTAATACTGGAAGGAGGCACCTTGGTCCCCTCTGTCATTAGAATGGTAATAGTGGAAGTAATGGTTTTTATTAGTTGCTGACAAGTAAGAAGAGCCTTATACTGAAGGGATGAAATATTGACAAGGTGAATTTCACTGGAAGCCAGTGATGTAATGAAAAAGAAAGAATTCTCTCCCCCATGGAACATATGTCAATTGAGAAAAGGAACTTTTTCTCCAACTTGGTTTTCTCCGTTTAAAAAAATCAATAGAGGGGCAGCTAGGTGGTGCAGTGGATTAGAGCACCAGCCCTGGATTCAGGAGGACCTGAGTTCAAATCTGACCTCAGACACTTAACACTTACTAGCTGTGTGACCCTGGGCAAGTCACTTAATTCCAATTGCCTCACTAAAAAAAAAGGAATGTAAAAAAATCAATAGGAAAAATTATACTTTGTGGAAAAGTGACAGTGATTTTTAAGAAGATGAAGGTGATTATGTTGGTTTGAATTTAGAAAATTATGCAATACTTTCAATGATCCCAAGCTGTTTACTGCTGTAAAAGCCCATCTTTAAAAAAAAAAACCAACATCAATACCCTCATCATGGAACACCAGGGATCTTAAAGAAATCAGAGCCATAGATGACCCAATGATAAGACCCTTTGCTGGTATACATAGGCTGCAGCATTTCACTGATGATTTCTTGTGGAGTAAAATCAATGGATTTCCTGGAGCCAGCTAATACCATTTATGAGTTGATTGTTAAATTTCCAGTGAGAGCTTTTACACTTTGAAAACTGGCACAAATAAAAGCTTGATTGATTGTCTAGACTTAAGAAAATGATGGAGAAAATGTTAACAAAGTGCATTTACCTTAAAAGTATATCCTGTGAATTTCTCTTTCTGGAGAACCAGTTGTTAAACATTTACTAGAACATCCCTGGAAAAGTCAATACCTAAGACTAGTATGAGTAGAAAAGAGGGTAGGCCAGTTCTGTTTAGAGAAGAAAATATCAATCTTAGATACATAGCCAATGAGCTAACCTGGTTTCCCCAAGATATTGGTGCAGTGGGAAGAATGCTGAATGTTGAGTTAATGAACTTGAGTTCAAATTCTGACTCTGCTTCTTACTACCTGTGTGACCTTGAGTAAGTCATTTCGTTCTTTAGCCTGCAGTTTTCCTCAACTGTAAAATGACAGAATTGTACTAGATAACCTCTAAGGTCCCTTCCAGCTCTGGTGCTCTGATCTTAAGAGAACCAGAGGAAGGCCTCTGGCTCATTGGATTGATCCTTCATAGACTACACAATACCCAGTCGTCCTGGTCTAGATCTTGCCACTGGACCCAGGCAGCTCTGGAGATGTCCCCAGTGATGGCTACCATTAGACACAAATAGGTGCATGTATGCACGTGTGTGTGTATGCTTATGTGTAGGTGCACACATATACATGTGTTAGACACATATTTACATGTGTATGTGTATATGTAAAAATTATTCTATTCATTCTTCTATTTAATGGCTTCATATAGAAAAAACTGGTAAATAGACGTTTGGCCCCGAAGAAGATACCAAGTACAGATACCATCAGGAGGGGGTGGGGTGCTTTATGGAGGCAAGGAGAGAACCAGAAGGTAGAAAAGTGCCTGGGAGCCTAGTAATGATCATTATCTTGAAATCAAGAATTTCCTATAAATCCTTGGGTGGACTGTTTCCTAGGGAAAGTGGCTTCCTAGGTGAGTCTGTACTCCCTACTCCAAGGCTTGGGAGTAACGAAGGAATCAGCCGGGAGAATGAAGCTGCCCTGTCAAGCAGGATCCCCCCAGAGGCCAAGCAGCAGGGCTGTGCATAGGCAATCCAAAGAGTTAGGGGTTGTGGGAAGGGGAGGGCTCTACCTGCAGACTGGCTAATGGTCATGCTGTGAAGTGAACAAAGAAGTTTGCGGTCTGTGGGACTGTCAGCCTGGCACCTTTCATGAAAGAAACCAGGTCAGAAACACCTGTTCTCTCTGGCCTTTTAACTGGTAGGGATTTAATTGCTATAGGCGGAGAGTGGGAGCTTGAAGCTTTGAAGATGGCAGTGAAGTTATTGTTTGTTAATGGCTGAAATGTAGGGGAGGAGAGGGGGAGGGGACGACAGTTGAGTTTTCTGGCCTCTCCTGGCTCTTTGTCTCTTTTAGTGCCCGGAGTGGGCTGGGATTCAGGTGTGCAGTACTGTGGGCAAATAGCAACAAATTCATTTTCAAGGAGGAAATTGATCCTCCCTGGAAAGGCCTTTCCTCCAGTTCTTTGCTTGGCTCTGCCTGCAATCTATGAAAGCTTGTGAAGAATGCCTCTATGAGAGGTCAGGGATATAGAACCAGACAGGAACACAGCGGTCATCTAATTCAACTTTCTTACTTTACCAAGAGGAAACCAGCAGCTAAAGCAAGATGGTGACTCCTCTTAAGTCACTCCTAAGTGGCAGAGCTAGCATTTGAACCCAGATCTTCTGAATCCAAATCCACCAGGGGAACACACCCAAATAAAGCCTTATTAAATTGTTCAAAGGCAGCAAGGGGCCCAGCGAATAGTCCCCAAGAAAGTTCATCTTCCGAAGTTCAAATCTATTCTCAGACACTTACTGGCTGTGTGACCCTGGGCAAATCACTTCACCCTGTTTGCCTCAGTAAAATGAGATGGAGAAGAAAATGACAAACCACTCCAGTATCTTTGCCAAGAAATTCCCAAATAGGGTGATGGAGAGTGGGGCATCATTGGATAACAGCTAAAATCTATAGTCTTAGAGAAGTGCCTAGAGCAGAGATGTCTAAACACTGGGTCTGCTGGCACCATGTGACCCCAACACGTCTTAGAAACGACTCAACAACAAAAAAATTGTTCATCTCATCAAACTTGCTAAAGTCCTTTTGGCACTTCTTAAAACATATTACTAAGCTTCTTAGATGAACATTGCCTGCCATTCTTTCCCTAGCCTGCTTGGCCTCAGAAGGCCACTGGAAGACTGGAGAATTACATGGTCACAGAACAACTGACCCACAGATAAACAACAAATGAATTTTGAGAATAGCCACAGAGAGATCCTGCTACCCCAAATTAAAAGATCCCTGCCCTTAGCCTGCCCTGTATTAAAGCTCAGACTATAAAGGCAGGACAACACAGCTGGTGTTTGACACCAAAGTGGAAGAGAAGACAGTATGGGTGCTTGGATCCAGACTATCAAAGCCTGATGGATTAACAGGGTTGACTCACCCATAACTAATTCAAACTGCCCATCCGGCATGGTGGCTAAAATGTCTCCATGATGACAAATGTTGTCTTAAAAATATAACTGCTCCTGGAGTCTCAACAATTTCTTAATCTTATGGGTGAGTTTTACAATGAGTCAGGTAGACAGAGTTATCTCCAAGTGGATGAGAGGAGTAAGGCAGACTGACTATGGGTAGTGTTGGGCCTGTTATTTCTTCTTTGTATCAGGGAAGCTATCTCTCTAGGCATCTGGGAAAGGGAATCTTTTCACCTCTCCAAAGTCTGGATGGTCTCTGCTCTCTAACCCTCCTTTCCTTCTTTTCTACACCTGCACACACTCCCCATTGTGTCTGTTGTTATTATTTAGTTGTTCAGTCACTTTTTGGGACTCCATCGCCCATCTGTCCATGAGATTTTCTTGGCAAAGATACTGGAGTGATTCACTATTTCCTCCTTCCAACTCATTTTACAGATGAGGAACTGAGGCAATAAGTGACTTGTCCAGGGTCACACAGCTAGTAAGTGTCTGAGGTCATATTTGAACTCAGATCTTTCTGACTCCAGGCCTGGCACTCTATCCACTGAGCTGCCTAGATACCTTCCTATTTTGTCTAGCAGAAGGAAATCATCCAGCTCCCACCTTCTCTTCCCCAGCCCTTATCTTAGTGGCATAGGCTCAGCCAACAACAATAAGGCTTTTTCTGAGTTTAGGACCATCTTTGGGTTTCATAATGTCCTAATATATGAATACAGATGAGCTGAGTGTATTCCTGAGACAGGTGTGGGACAAACCTGCTTTCTGGCCCTTGTCCCAAGGCTTCTACTCTTTTAGGCTCAAGAAGGTTCTTCATCATACATTTATCTGTCTCTCTTCCCTAGCCAACCCAACAGTCCCCAAGGCCTTGTTGATATCAGACTCTTCCTTCTTAGTGCAGGTAAGAAGAGTGGTGCCCCACTTGTGTGGAAAAGCTCCATGCATGGTAAGAGGGCTGTAGTAGAAAGCAGGTAGTGGAGACATCTATCTCCAGCCTCTTCTCCCCCCATTTCTTCAGGGGAGGCTTTCATTTATTCCACAACGGGATGCAGGAAGTTGGGACCGGAGGCAACCAACTCTGCTCTGCTCAGAGAGAGGTGTTACTAGGCTAGAGCTAAATCTATTTGCTCCCTTAAATATTGTTCATCTAGGGGATATGATTGAGTTCCATCTAACATCTGGCCATTTTGCCATTTTGCAAAGGGAAGCAGGACCCCAAACTGTATATCCAAGACTTGACCCTTTTCCTGCCCATTGCCAATTCCCACCACGAAGACAAAGAGAGAATAGCAAAGCACCCTCCCTTATTAATAATAAGCATGGCCAAGCAAAATAAGCCTATGCATTAACTATATCCAGAGAGTACGTCTTATCTTCTACTCTCATCCATCACCTCTCTTTCAGGAGGTCCTTAGTATGTTTCCCATCTCTGTGGACAAATCCCAGCTCTATGCTACATAGAAAAGGTATGCTGTATCAGGAGTCAGAGGTCCTGTTGGCTCTTCTCATTTCTACCTCTGTGACTTTAGGCAAGTCAGGCAACCTCTCTGGACCTCAGTTTCTTCATCTATAAAATGAAGGGGTTGGACTAGATGCCCGCAAAGATTTCCAACTCTAAATCTATGATCCTTTACAATTAGGGTTGGTCATTTCATGGATTAGAATTCTTAAGGCTTTCAAGGTCGTTATTCTTTACAGTATGCTAGTTATTGTATAAATTCTTCTCCTGATTCTGCTTCCTTTAACCTGGATAGAGAAATGGACCAGAAGCCAGCTTGTGCATGGGAAGACTTTGGGGCTTGGAGTGAGAGCATTTGGGCTGTCCTAGTGGCTTTGCACATCATTTCTTTTCTCTATATCACTTTTCTCTTTTGTAAAATGATACAGTTGGTCTAGATGGCCTTTAATAAGATACCATTTAATAAGAACCCTTCCAGTATTAAATTTATGTTCCTACAGAGCCTAATATACATCCTTGCCACCAAGGAGCGAGCTAATGAAAACAAGTATCTACAGTTCAAGGCAGTCAGATAAGCTGTGCAAACAATAATAAAGGAGGAAGGAGGGTCATCCCTTAGGAAGTGACACCTGAAGTCGGCCTTGAAGAATGAATAGAATTTCAACACATAAAGATAGTGGGTAGGGCATTCCACAGAGAGGATAATGGCATGAACAAAGGAATAGAGGTGGGAAAATATTTGGAAAATGGAGAGATCATTGAACTAGAAGATGTGGATTCTAATTCAGGCTTCACCACTGAGAGGCCTCATGAGTCTGGAATATTATTTTGTGTCACTGTACTCCAGTCTCTTCGAGTGAATAATGAGAATAATAACTTCTTTGACTCCCTTGAAAGGTCTTTCATTGTAGAGATAAAAAGATAATGGTTCTGAAAGGTCTTTGAAATGTATAAAGCTCTATGTCAATGTCATATAATAGAAAGCAATAATAATAGTAATAAGCTAAAATGTTCAGAAATGTAATAATAATAATAATTAAAACAATAAGCCAAATGCCTCAGAAATGCTAGCTATATAAAATGTGATTTCAAAATAAATTTGATGGAGAATGTGATAAGAATAATAAAATAATTAACCTGAGAGGGATCTCAAGATGTTGGTTAGCCTTTGAGTTCCCTAGCTTCTGGTTCCTGAGCCAGCAAAAAAAAAAAATCTTTTGAAAAAAGTTCATTTTTATTGCTATTTTATTGTTCAGCACTTTCTACCCTGAAGTGAAAGCTGAGCGATCTCATCATAAACATTTTATTGCCCATTTAGCTTGAGGGTCATTCTAGAGCTGCATCCCAAACTCCAAGGAGGCTGAGTCAGGACAAATCCAGATGGGTCTTAGAGGTTCTGAGGGCTTCCAGGACAGCTTGATTCTAGGGCCTTGAGAAGATTCTGGGGTGCTCTGAGGAAGTTATTGCATCCAGCAGATAGAACTCCCAAAGGTCTTGGCACTGACCTGTTCTACATCATGATGATTTCTCTGGGCTTTGAGGATATTTCTTAGAGTAGCTATATTATAGGCTTTCCTGCTTTATCCCTGACCAATATTAGAGACTATGGGAGACTACTGATCCCTCTAAGCATGCCCATCTTAGAAACAGTCCCAAGTGCTAGAGTTAGCGCCCATCCCCACCTCTGACTCTTATTAGCTGTGAGACAGTTACTTTACCCCTGAGCCTGTCTCCTCATTTGTAAAACAGGGATTCTACTAGCACTTATCAGGGTGGTTGTGAGGCTCAAATACAAGAACGTATGTAAAAATGACGAGCAAAATGAGCAAAACCAAAAGAATGTTGCATACAGTAATAACAATATTGTTTTAAGAATTGAGCACATGAGTCATTTTGACTATTATAAATACCAAGATTAACTACAAAGGACCTATGAAGGAACACACTATTTGCATCCAGAGAAGTAAATATGGAATGATTTTTACATATACATAATATTTGTATATAATGGTAACCATCTCTAGAGCAGGGAAGGGGAGAAGAAAGAAAAAGAAAAGGGAAAAAGTTTACATGATAACTAATTATATTTAAAAGGAATAGCAAGTTGTACATAATAGATTTGCAGTTTCATGTGCAATCATCTTTTAAAAATTTTTACTGCATTATGGAAATGCTTGTTTTATTCCATAAATTAAAAATAAAATAAATAAAAGGGGGAAAAAAGCACTCTACAAGGTCTCCTGTATTAAGACTTTAGGGACACTCCATTTAAATGTCAGCTTCTTTTTTTTTGTTTTTTAAAAAAAACAGCAAGCTTCCATTTCCTCAAATTAAGAGAAAATTTTGGATTCTGCTTTAGAACCATTTCATGAGCCACACACCAGGACATTCAGTTCTCTCTGTCCTTCTACTTGATGAAATCACATGAGGACTCTTGTTGAATCACATTCTACACAGGATGATGTCGCACACTGTCCCGGGCCTCTTTATTCACTAAAGGGGAATGGCTGGGGGGTGAGGGGGAGGGGGGCGGTGAGGGGTGGGGGAATGACGCATACTCACTTTCAGTGCTAAATTGCTCCATGAACTTGCTCCTCGGACCAAGATCCTGATTTTTCTCTCAAACATCAAAGGACTCACGTTGGAAAGAACTCACTCAACAAATCACATCCTGTCAGTGGCAACTATAGCCGAAGAAAAGGAGTTTTTGGAATTCCTGGAAATGAAGAGTAAAACAAATCAAACATCCTCCCTTAGACATTGTGCCACAGGGCACTGCCCCCTGAAAGGGGGTGAAGTGTGTTTGTAACAGACTTTAGAGATGTCACTCAATCTCTCCCCGCCATCTGTTCCCTTTGTTTATGACATAGTCAAGTAAAAGCTGGTTTATTTATCTTAACTGTTTCAAGTTCAAAAATAAGGGGAAATTGGCCCGAGGAGTTTCAGGAGGGGGTTCATTGTGGCTGTTGACTGGGAGGCTAGATCCAGGGCCCAATCCTTCATGGAGGCTCCCCACGGGTTAATGCCTTGGAAGCCCCTGGGGAACAGCATTATTTTCTATGGAGTGGATTGTGGAATTCAGTTCAGCCCTGAAGATGATATGCAAATATGGCATAACCAAAAGAACTATGTCAAGTCAATGGGGCCCAACAAAACTGACTGTGATTCTGATAAGTGAAAAATGCTTCTTCATCTGAGTATGAAGAATATTACAGAAATCAGCTCACAGGGAACATTCTTGGGTTCATCTTTAGATAGATAGATAGATAGATAGATAGATAGATAGATAGATAGATAGATAGATAGATAGATAGATAGATAGATTAGATGGGTGGATGGATGGATGGATAGATAGATGGATGCATGGATGGATGGATGGATGGATAGACAGACAGACAGACAGACAGACAGACAGACAGACAGACAGACAGACAGACAGACAGACAGACAGACAGATAGATAGATAGATAGATAGATAGATAGATAGATAGATAGATAGATAGATAGAACAGAAATTAAGCACTTACTTTGTTTTAGACACTGTGCTAAGTGCTGGAGGTTCAAGTACAAGCAAGCCAAACAGTCCCTTCTCTTAGTGAGCTTACATTCTCAGGGGGGTTGACAGCATAAAGACTTGGGAAAGGGAGAGGTGAAAAGAGGAAGGACAATGAGGCAGGCGAAGGGAAGAAGTCTGGGGGAGAAAGCCCAGGCGTGGGCAGAGGAGAAGCATGGAGGGTGGTCCTCTTCTTGGGGGATTAGGATTAATTAGGATGGAGAGTTTTATAGGGTGACAATTGGGTAGATCAAGGAGGACGAGGGGATGTGATGAGTGGGGAAACCCCAGTGTAAATGAGGAGAACCATGTAGCTCCTTGGAGACGGATGCTTTCCTTTATTTCACCGCTTTGTATCTCCTGCTTGACAATGCCTTGCGTGGAGTAGGTGCTTAATCAACATTTATGGAATTGAATGAGGAAGGTATAGGTCATGCAATTATGTACAGGCACCCCTCACATATGTCAGTATAATCTGTGGTGGTCACCATAGCTATCTAGGATGTTAAATTCATATTTATGAATATTGCTCCGGCAGATTGGCTGATCTGAAAATACCAGAGTATGGACATTCCTTCCATACCTCTATCCGCCTTCTTTCTGCCTTTCCCTTTACCGTCCCCAGAATTCAACAAGACACAGCAAGAAGTAGCTCTGGTTCTTGGTATAGGGGTCAGTTTTCTTCCTCATATGAATACATAGGCCATTATATTATAGAATCAATTGAAAATTGGATTTTATAGGCAAAATTTCACTTTAAGGTTCTGGTGCTGAAAATGTGCTAATACTGTCATTTAATGTAAAAAAAAAAAGGATCAGAGATTAAGTAAACCTGACACTGTGAGCATTTAATCCTAATTAGTTATTATTATTCTTTCACTTAGCATTCTTCCCTTAGTCTCACTCTGATGCCTCATCATGGATGAAGGTGACCCTGGGTTCTCAGAGACTTTGCCAGTTAAAAGCAAGTTCTGGAAGGTCCTAAAAAGCTGCAAATATTTAAGCAGGAGCCTGGAGATGGAACTGGTCAGTTGACCAACATTTACTAAGTGTCTCCTCTGTGTCAGACAATGTGCTAAATCACCTGGGATGCAAAGAAAGGCAAAAGCTGGTCTCTGCCCTTGAGGAGGGGCTCACAATCTAATGGGGAAGACCATATGCAAACAGCTAGATGCCAACAAGATAGAGACAGGATAATTGGAGATAATGAAAAGAAAGAAGACACTAGGATTAAGAGGGATAGGGGAAAGCTTCCCATAGAAATGGGGATTTTATCCTTGATGGGAAGGAAGCCAGGGAAACCAAGAGGTGTTGATGGGAAGGGAGAGATTTCTAGGCATGGAGAACAATCAGTGAAAATGCCCAGGGCCTATGTGTCTGTCACCTGAGAGCTAGTAAAATCTGAAGGAGCTCATTGCCAGGAGGCTGGCCACCAACATTTTGGAGTAACAGTGACTGTAATTTTGTTTTTTACTCCTTTTTTTTTTCTTGCAGGGCAATGAGGGTTAAGTGACTTGCCCAGGGTCACACAGCTAGTGTTAAGTGTCTGATGCCAAATTTTAACTCAGGTCCTCCTGAATCCAGGGTCGGTGCTTTATCCACTGTGCCACCTAGCTGCCCCATGTTGGTTAATTTTGACAGAAGTCTTCCTTTACTGATGGGGAGAATAAGATATATAGAAAGGATGAGAAACTTTCAAAGGCTCCACATCAGCAATGAGTTTTCAGCTGGGACTTGGAGCCTTGAAAACTTGAAAGCCTGAAATGCCTATTCTAGTGATAATGGTATACATTTACATAGCGAGGGACTAGGTAACTTTCTGTAACTCTGCTTTGGACCAAGCCTGGAGCATTTTTTTTTTCGAGAGGGACAGCCTTGGGTTGCATATAGAGAGAGAATCATGACTCCTGATTGGTCGAAAGAGTGATAAGCATGAAGATGTCTACCAGCATAAGGGGACTGACTTCAGTTTGTTGGTGGTGGTGGTCCTTCATTCTGGAAGAGATCTAAAGACATCAGGAGGGTGATGTTTTGACTTATAAGTGAATTGGATTTAAGCGACACAGAACTGTCCAAAGTGATCAGTCTCACTTTCTCCTCCAGACTTGTAAGGAGTCCAGTGACAAGACAGGCTTTGGAGAGAGTCTTCAGAGACACGCACATGGTTTTCTTTCTGAATTCCTAAATACTGAAACCCTAGACTAGAGATATTTGAGAGATGGCAATTCAGTATGTCTAGCCTGCTAAGCACAGGTGTGCTGGAGCCCACTCCAGCTGGCTCCTGAGAATCAGTCGTTAGATTCTTAGTGTGACATTTACACCTTGGAAGTTGGCAAACCCCATAAATCAAAGCTTGATTTATTATTTTGTGGATTGTCTGGACTTAAGAAAATGATGGAGAAATGATTCGTAATGCAGGTTAAATTTAAAAGGATTGCATGTGTACATTTTGTGGCTGTTTTAGAGGGCTGGTTGTCATATATTAACTAACACACCACTCCCGATACCCCTCATGGAGACCCCTCAGCCTCAGCAGTCCTAGAGTTTGTTTCTTCTTCCCCAAATTAAACATATCTATCCATATCACTCATGAAACATACATACATATATAAATAGCTATACTCATATAGTACATTACAATTGGGGCGAGCTTTTTTTGAGGGGCAATGAGGGTTAAATGACTTGCCAGGGTCACAGAGCTAGTAAGTGTCAAGTGTCTGAGGCCAGATTTGAACCCAGGTCCTCCTGAATCCAGGGCAGATGCTTTATCCACTGAACCACCAAGCTACCCACAAGGGGAGCTTTTATAAAATTAAATTTTATTTTAATTTTTACAAAGATCTGCCTTCTTTCCTTCATATCCCCAACCTCCAAATGGGAAAGCAAAAAAAAAAAAAAAACCAAACAACCCGACCCCCTCATTACAAAGATATTTATTTATATGTTTGTTTGTTTATTTGCAGGGCAATGAGGGTTAAGTGACTTGCTCAGGGTCACATAGCTAGTAAATGTCAAGTGTCTGAGGCTGGATTTGAACTCAGGTCCTCCTGAATCCAGGGCCAGTGCTTTATCTACTGCACCACCTAGCTGCCCCTATAAACATAGTCAAGTGGAACAAATTGGACATGTCAAAAAAATTATAATATTATGTTCCATTTTATCTACTTCATCTCGGATTTGGTCATTCAACAAGCAGTCATTGGCCCTCTTTTTAAGAGTAGACAAAACTACTCCTGGCTTCTTCCCCTCTTTTCTATCATGAGTAAGTGAGAAGGGGGTTGGGAGTTAGCTCTAAACCAGACTCTGGGTCACTAAACTCTCCTGCTCCTTTGGATTTGCATCTGAATTCAGCTGGTATGTCCCATTTTGGTGGCCCTGATTGGGCTTTAGGCATTTAGGCTTGGGTCATTTCTTTCTTTGATGGATCTGTTGGTCTCATCTATGGGGGTGTTGCCTCTAGTGATGCAGATAGCACCTATCCAATCCCTCTCATTCTGTGTGACTCTCATTCATGCCCTCCTATGTCTTCCAAGACTGTAAGAGAGGCTCGGGCCTCTCATCTTCCTAGGGGTCTTTTTCTTGCTCTCCTGACCTTGCAGGGGTACCAATGGACATACTGGCTGCCACAGACCAATTCTTGACAATTCAATGGTGCTATGAATTTTTTAAAAATATTCTCCTTTTTCATGGATTCCCCCTGTTTTATGTCCATTCCCTAATGATTCATAAAAATGAAGACAGGCTTAAATTTTTCCTTATTCCATGGGATCTAGTCAACTCTCCTTCCACTGAGGTTTATTAGGTGAGGTAGTCAAGACAATAAACTCTGTAGAGGTCACCTGTTCATGAACAGATCATCAAGGAAATCACACAAGGCTTTCATTCTACACTCTGGTTTTGTAAATGTCTAACTACATATTTACAAAATAGAGAGTATTCGATCTAAATTTTTCTGTGCAAAAGAAAACTAAGCAAAAACTGTAGAGGACTCCTCTGAATGTTACTTATTACCTTAAAGTATATAATATACATTTGATAAATGTGCACATAGGTACTTTTTACAAAATCAAGAAAATTACAAGTGCTCACCTTGATATTGTTAGATGGTGGGAAGGCTCTATATGAAAGAAAGAGAAGCCCAAGAACTTCTTTACAGTTTATTTTCTCTTGAAGTAGTTCCTTCTCCTCCAGGTACTTGCTGAGTGATTCTATCACGAGTGAGTTAGCCTCTCTGTACCTCAGTTTCCTTACCTGTAACATGAAGCTAAGAATTCTTGCCAGCTCCTTCCCTCAGGGTTGTTGTGAGAACTAATGAGATAAGATTTGGCGAGCACTTTGCGTTCCCTGAATAAATGGTGATACATAAATATAAAGTGTTTTCAGTTCCAACAGAGTTTTTGGATGTCTTTCAGAAGGAGCAGGGAGGGAGGACGCATTTTAAAATGCATGTGTTTGTATAAATATCAAAGGCTTGTCCTTTTCATGCCAAGTCACTGCTGCTGCTGGTGTGCTTCCATCTTGTGCCAGGCAGCCACCACTGGTGCAGTTTATGTTGGCATTACTTATGATAGCAATAGCCTGCTTCTCACCTATGACCCCATGGCCAAGAAGATGACGGGGCTTGTGAGGAAGGATATGGTCCCTAGTAGAGATGCTGCTTTAGTCTTGTGCAAAGAGTATGAGTTAATACAACAATGACCAAAATATGGTTTACGGCCAGTTATAAACCACTTAATTATAGCAATGGTATCATACTTAAATAGGGAGCATAAGGATCTTTACAGGCTCCATGTTCACCTAAAAAACACTACATATTAACATTATCTCTGATCTGTCGTATTTTTATTTATTTTGTTAAATATTTCCCAAGTATATTTTGGTGTTGTTCAGGATTGTTGCTGGGTCCAAAGTATGTGTCTGATACCTCTGAATTATAGTATAAGTTAATACTATAATTAATACAACAAAGATCATCAGTTGGTTTATAACTAGGCTGCTTCTAGGAGAGGCTCAGTCTTGGGGAATGGAAGGAAGTGCCGGGGAGAGCCAAACTAAGGAGCATGGGTAGACCTTCTGTAACTGGCTCCAGTCTGCTACCCAGGTAATTAGGAAGATTTCCTGCCCTCCCTGCCTTGAGAGCGCGCGCGCGCGCGCGCACACACACACACACACACTTTTTGAGGGGGGGATTGATGCATAGCTAGACTGGGAGGGCACCTTCAAAAAGGCCTGTCAGTCTCAGCCTCATCTTTTGATTGTCCTTTATTCTTATTATTTTATTTCTTCTTCTTCGCAGGGCAATGAGGGTTAAGTGACTTGCCCAGGGTCACACAGCTAGTAAGTGTCAAGTGTCTAAGGATGGATTTGAACTCAGATCCTCCTGAATCCAGAGCCAGTGCTCTATCCACTGTGCCACCTAGCTGCCCCCAGCCTCATCTTTTAATCTCATTGTCTTGGGCTGCTCTTTGGTGGGTTTGAGTGTGGTGAAAAACAAGGATGTCAGAGCAGGGATTTTTTTTCTCCTCTGAGGCGATATGGCCCCTTGGTCCTTTGCCTCAGTGTTTGTCCTTTTTCTCTTCTAAATGTAGGGATGAGAGCCACTGATCTTGAGAGTTCTGAAAAGTCAGGAGGGCATTTCAGTATCTTGAGGTTGCAGAGTGTGGGATAAGACTCCAAGGAACAAGAAATGCCATTTGCAAACCAGCCTGGTGATAGCAGGGACAAGGATTCATCTGGAAGCTATGCCATATCTGGACCTGACTTTGGTGGGACCAGAGCCTCCTAGGAATTGAGTTGAGTATAAAATTACTCTCCCCAGAGACCAAGGCTGGGAGAGGATGTGCCTCTGAAGTGTTGAAGAGAAACATTTGTATTGTTGTTCTTACTATGGGTATACTTTGGAGATATTGCAGGCTCAATTCTGGAGCACTGAAATAAAGCAAGTACTGCATTTCAATAAAGCAAGTCACATAAAATGCTCAGTTTCCCTATACATGTAAAAGTTGTGTTTATACTATACTATAGTCTATTAAGTGTGTAACAGTATTGTGTCTAAAAAACAATGTACATACCTTCATGTAAAAATACTTTATTGCTAAAAAAAATATGCTTACCATCTTCTGAGCCTTCAGTGAGTTGTAATCTTTTTGGGGGTGGACGGTCTTGCCTTGATGTTAATGGCTGCTGACTGATCCGGGTGGGCATTGCTGAAGGTTGGGGTGACTGGCAATTTCTTAAAATAAGACAACAGTGAAGTTTGCTGCATGGACTGGCTCTCCCTTTCACTTGAACACTTAGAGGCATGTTGTAAGGTCATTAATTGACCTAATTTCAATATTGTTGTGTTTCAGGGAACAGAAATGCTGGAGAAGAAGGAGAGAGGTGGGGAGTGGCAGGTTACTGGTGTAATCAGAACCCACAACATTTAGGGATTAAGTTCACAGTCTCATATGAGCAGGGTTCATGGCGCCCCCAAACAAATACAGTAGTGATATCAAAGATCACTGTAACAGACATAATAATAATGAAAATGTTTGAAATATTGCAAGGATTACCAAAATGTGACAGAGACACCATGTGAGCATATGCTGTTGGAAAAATGGTACCAATAGACTTGCCGAATGTTGGGTTGCCACAAACCCTCAATTTGTAAAAAACACAATATCTGCAAAGCAAAGCACAATAAAATGAGGTATGCCTGTACATCTTTGAAGTAAAAGTCTTTTTGTAAAAGCTAATCGGGGGCAGCTAGGTGGCACAGTGGATAAAGCACCAGCCCTGGATTCGGGAGGACCTGAGTTCAAATCGGCCTCAGACACTTGGCACTTACTAGCTGTGTGACCTTGGGCAAGTCACTTAACTCTCATTGCCCTGCCCGCCCCCCCCCCAAAGCTAATCAGTATTAAATGGCTAAAGGGAACTGGGTACTAATCTGTGGCATCTAACATGGGGGGGTGGCAATATAGCTGGTTGGGGCTAAAGATGATTGCATTAGAGACACCCAAAACCTCTCCAGAAACCCAGGGAATCTTGAGGTGGGGGAGGGGGATATAGTACTTTGGTTCTGGGATAGAGTGAGTCAGAGCATATGTGCAGTACTAGAGTGTGAAAATAAGGAGGCATTAAATTCCTGTGTTTACTGTAGGTGTGGAGAGCAGTGATACAATCTAATTGAATTCAACAAGCATTATTTATAAAGCCTTTTACTAGGTACAAGTTAAAAGACAAAGACAATAGCCCTGCCCTGGAGGAGATTCTAATCTACTAGGGAAGTTCAACAAGGAAATGTAATGAAAAGACTTTATCTTTTGAGGGGGGAACGAGGGGGATCAGGGGAAGTTTTCTTGTAGATATGACCTGAGTTGAGTCTTGAAAGAAGCTAAGGGACATGGATAAGCCATCACCTTTCATTAGGCTTCTAAGTCTCAGTTATCATTAACTTCACTTTCACTTAAAAAAACCAACCAGTTTCACCAGCCTTATCTAAATATTTAATATTAAATACAATTAGTTGAGATAGCTCACTTGCAGTGAAGTTCTTGGAGGCAGCAGGTATTCTGTTGGTCTTGGTCAAATATGTTCCAAGAATGGAACTACAGCAGCTCCTGTCCACAGCGCAAAGATGGGACAGCCATGGTCCAAGGGAGAGGAGAAATGCTTTTAGGGACTCAGGAAAACATAATACATTGAATAATGCCATATGGTACAGTGGAGAGATTCTTGGCTTTAAAATCAGAGGACCTAGGTTCAAATCTTGCCTATAATATTTATTAACTGTGTGATCCTGGGCAAGTCAAGGTAAGTCACTCACCCTCAGTTTCCTCATTTGTAAAAGAGGAAGTTGGACTAGTTGGCTTCCAGCACTAAATCTATGATCCATTGAGCTAGAAGATTTTTGACAGGATAAGTCTTAAGCTATATTGAATTAGCCCTCCTTTTATTCTCTTTTTTATTCTTTTTTTTTTTGACACCTCTCCCTCTAGTGTTCTCATGCAGTCTCTTGATTTCCCAGGATCTTCCTATTTTGGTGTCCTTCTTACCCCGGGTAATCTGACATGTTTTTTGGTTTCTTCCTTTCATCAAAACTTACCCTTTGGAAGTCCCATTTCCTCAGGGAATTTCCCTTGTATTTGACAATGGATGTAATGGCTTTTTCAGGCAATCTAATAGTAGTGAATATATATTCCTCCCAGAGAATATCATGCTTTTATTCAGATACAATTCTGGATTAATTAAGAAGATGTTTAAGGAATCCAGCTGTTGCTGGGAATTTCAAGCAGGCTAATGGGGGAGAGATATTTTTGGTTACAGAAGCCCTTTCGCATCTCTCAAATCGAGGTCTACACAGAAGGTGGGTAGCGACTGCTGAGAAGCAGCCTCAGAAGGCATGTCAGGCTGGCACGCTGCCATCATTGAAGGGAGGGTGCTTTTTGACTACCCAGAGCATACTTGGTGGACTTCCTGGGAAGAATGGGCACACCCACTATGAGTACCATCTTCTTCCAGTGCCCCACAGAGACCCTGGCTTGCCTATGCTCTATAGATAAGATGATTTCCCATTTCTTTATGTTCCACAATAAGAAAGATCCACCATCCTCCCTTCTATTAGGGCATCCTGACTTCTGAGCATCATGCAGGGTATGAGCCACAGCTGTTGCTGACCTTTTCATATGGATTCACGATCACAAAGCCCTCTCTGGTTCTTGGTGCTCAAGACCTTGGTCAGCACAGGTTGTCACAAAAGACTTCCCTAAGACCACATACACAACAAAAGGGAACACAGACACAGGCACGTGGGGAAAGCCACCCAGGAAAATCAGAAGCTTATAGATCTACTCCTCTCCGCTAAAGAGGTCTTGCTCTTTCTCTCTAATTTGAAGACAACCAACTTTGCCTTCAATATGAGGCCAACCTAGAGCACCAGCAAAGTAGCCTTGAGCCCCCAGACTGATAAAGAAACTCTTGCCTAAGAGCTATGGCTCTCAGCTATTACCTTGCTGTCTCTGCTGCTCAATAGCCCTGACTTCCTGAACAAGGGTTATTAACCTGTGTGTGTGTGACCCTTTTGGAAATCTGATGGAGCCTCTTGACCCATTCTCAGAATACCATTTTAAAATGCATAAAATAAAATACATAGTATTGCAAAGGAAACCAGTTATATTAAAATAAAGTTGTAACTTCTTTCCATCTAAGTTCTCAAACACTTTGAAATTAATGGGGTCTGGGGACTCCAGGTTAAAAAACCCTGTTCTAGAACAAGGTAGTCAGTGTTTCTGGCTCCTTTTCTAGTGTTCTTCCTGTGTCAGGAAAGCACTGTAGTATCAATCTTTCTTTTTTAAAATAGTTTTTGTTTTTTCCAAGTACATGTAAAGACAATTTATTTTTTGGTGGGGCAATGATGGTTAAGTGACTTACCCAGGGGTCACTAAGTGTCAAGTGTCTGAGGCCAAATTTGGACTCAGTTCCTCCTGAATCCAGGGCCAGTGCTTTATCGACTGCACCACCTAGCTACCCCTTGAAAAGACAATTTTTAATATTCATTTTAAAAAATTTAAGTTCCAAATTTTCTTGCTCCTTTCCCTCCTCCCTCCCTGAGACAGTAAGCAATTTGATATAGGTTATATATGTGTAATCATGTCAAACATATCTCCATAATAGTCATGCTGTGAAAGAAGAAACAGGCCAAAAGGAAAAAAAAAACCAACATGAAAAAGGTAAAGTAAAAATAGTATGCTTAGATCTGTATTCAAACTCCATAGTTCTTTCTCTGGATATGGAGAGCATTTTCCATCATGAGTTTTTTTTTGGAATTGTCTAGAATCATTATATTGCTGAGAAGAGTTAAGTCAATAATTGCTGGTCATCACACAATGTTGCTGTTTCTGTGTACAGTGTTCTGGTTCTGCTCACTTCACTCAGCATCAGTTCATGTAAGTCTTTCCAGGTTTTTCCTGAAATCTGCCAAGCAGTATAGTCTTAATGAGGAAGTTAGGTAATACAATGGATAGAGTGCTGGTAACTAGAATCAGGATGGCCAGAGTTCAAATTCAACCTCAGACACTTACTAGCTATGGGATCTTTGGCAAGTCACTTGATCTCTCTTTGCCTCAGTTATAAAATGGCAATAACAGCACCTATTGGCTGAACACACTGTACTGGGACCCCAACATTGTGATGTCATTGGTCCTCTTTGAAAACAAAGTATGCACTACAACATTAAACATTTGTAATGCCAGAAATTGTACTAAGCACTGAAATACACATATACAAGCACAAAAATAAACCCTGCATCCTTGGAGTTTACATTCTAAGGGTGGAAATAACAAACACATCTCCATAGACACACATATGTACATGCAAGATACATACAGGGGGGCAGCTAGGTGGTACAGTGGATAGAGCACTGGCCTTGGATTCAGGAGGACCTGAGTTCAAATCTGGCCTCAGATACTTGACACTTACTAGCTGTGTGACCCTGGCCAAGTCACTTAACCCCAATTGCCTCAAAAAAAAAAAAAGATACAGAGAAGATCAAAAGTAAATTTGGAAGAAAAGGTTCAAGCATCTGGATGGACCAGAAAAGACTTCCTAAAGAAAATGGCATTAAATTAAAAAACCCAAAGAAGTTATAATTTAGCTCTTTTGGAAGACCTTTAGTGATTGGGAACCTACTGCTTTCCAAAGCATCCCATTTTGCCATGTTACTATCATGTATATAATTTTCTTTACAACAGATGGATCTGCTCTCCAAAATTTGGACCCATTGTTTCTAGTTCTGTACTGCTACTTCCCACCTATATTTTTTTACTTTAAATAAAAATGTTTATTAAAAAAAAAAAAAGAAAAGAAAATGGCAGTGGGGGTGGGTCTGGAAGAAAGCTAGAGATTCTGAGAGATGAAGCCGAGGAGGTGGAGCATTCCAGGTGTGGGGGGCAGCTAGGGCAGAGGCACAGAGGTGAGAGAGGTAGCTCTGGATAAGAGGAACAGCAGATAGAACAGTATGACTAGATTCTAATGTGTGTGGAAAGTAGAACACTGCATAAAAACCTGAAAAGGCAGAAAGGGGCCAGGTTGTGAAGAAGTTTAAATGACAAATGAAGGAGTCCATATAAGTGGCAGGGAGTTTATTGAGTGCAGGGTTGATGTGGCAGGACCAGGGCTTTAAGAAAATCTCTTTGGCAGCCATGGGGAAGATGGATAGGAGTGGTGAGAGACTAGAGGCACAGAGAACAATTAGAAGGGTGCTGGGGTAGTCCTGGGAAGAGGCGATAAAAGGATTGCCCTCAAGCCATAAGAGCCTAGCTGAAATCAGATAACTAGCTCCGAGTGGAACCAGTCAGCAGGGCTGTGTGACTAATGATGTTTAGTAGGCCCTCAAAGGAGGAACAGAAAAGGGAATATGGTGGGGATAGACCAGGACTGGTGATTCACAAAGTAGGAACATGAGGCAGGGGAGAAGACAGGATATGGTTGCTTACTTATAGGGTCAAGAAAACAATGAGAGAAGGAGCAGCTAGGTGGTGCAGTGGATAAAGTACCAGCCCTGGATTCAGGAAGACCTGAGTTCAAATCCAGCCTCAGACACTTGACACTTACTAGCTGTGTGACCCTGGGCAAGTCACTTAACCCTCATTGCCCTGCAAAGAAAGAAAGAAAGAAAGAAAGAAAGAAAGAAAGAAAGAAAGAAAGAAAGAAAGAAAGAAAGAAAGAAAGAAAGGAAGGAAGAAAGAAAGAAAGAAAGAAAGAAAGAAAGAAAGAAAGAAAGAAAGAAAGAAAGAAAGAAAGAAAGAAAGAAAGAAAGAAAGAAAGAAAGAAAGAAAGAAAGAAAGAAAGAAAGAAAGAAAGAAAGAAAAGAAAACAATGAGAGGCAAGTAAAGTTAGAGGCAGGAGTGGAGTGACAGAGAGACAGAGACATAGCATAGAGAGACAGAGAGACAAAGATGAAAAACAGGTTTAGAAGAAGCGAGGCAGAAACACAGAAGAATGGGAAGGTGTGAGCCAAGAAAGGAATTTAAGAATTCTGGATCACGGAGGGTGAATAGCTGTGAGTAAATATTAAGGATATGACCATCCCTGACTGAGAACTGAACAAGCTAATAAAGTGGGAGGTTTGAAGAAATATCAAAGCATAATGGCTAAAAATAGCTCTATTAATGTAGTGCTTTAGGATTTGCAAAGCACTTTTCATTTTATCTTCACAACTATGAGGAGGGAGTCAGGGAGAAGATGTCAGGTACTGAACTTCCTGAGAAAGGAGAAGGAAAGGAGCAGCTAGGTGGTACAGTGGGTAGATCTCCAGCCCTGGAGTCAGGAGGACTTGAGTTCAAATTTGGTCTTAGACACTTGACACTTACTAGCTGTGTGACCCTGAGCAAGTCATTTAACCCCCATTGTCCGCCCCCCAAAAGGGAGGGGAAAACCCTAGGTGCCAATATGTCCCTTCACTGATCTAGATGCATTTATTACACATTTACCATGTGCCAAGGCACTGTGATTTAGATGGGCTGACAGGCCCACAAAGGGACAGCAGCAGAGGGAAGTTCTGGAAATTAGGAGGGAAAGAGAATGACTACTTTTTTATGTGACAACATCACATTGTTATTTTTTTTTTTTTGGTGGGGCCGTGAGGGTTAAGTGACTTGCCCAGGGTCACACAGCTAGAAAGTGTCAAGTGTCTGAGGCCGGATTTGAACTCAGGTCCTCCTGAACCCAGGGCTGGTGCTTTATCCACTGCGCCACCTAGCTGCCCCCGACTACTTCTTTACGAAGGGGAAGAGAGAGACCTGGTTCCTGAGGCCTTGGTCCTTCAGGTGACTTAGTGTCTGAGACTCTGCTTCAGACTTGAGGGCAGCGGAGAGCTGTATCCCAGGGCAATGGACCTGGGAGAAAGAGATTGCATTCTGCTGGGCAAAGGTTATGAATGCGGGGGATTCTAAGCAGATGGAGAAGGACTCCAACCCCCAACTCTGCATCTCCTCGAGGTAGGTCACTCTCATAGAACTAGGAGCAAACATCCCCGTCACCCCACCCCCCACCCCCCTCCAGGGCCTTTGGCCAAAGCTAGCAATTTTAGCTCTCCCACGTTTGCCCCCGCAGAGATAAAACCAACTTTATAAACACCAAACTTGCTGAACTTCCAAGGAGTCTTCCTTCAAATGCAGATGCCTCTCTGGGAAGCTTGGGCTGCCCCCAGCTTCGTTTCTCAGCTAAAACACTCAATGCCACCCTCCTCCAAATGCCAAGGAAGGTGTTTTGCATAGATCTTAGTCCCGGAGGGCCAGAGGTGGATCTGGGTGTTTCCTCAGAATCCAGGCTATGCAAATACTTTGATTCAACAAGTGAGAAGGGCAGTGGCAAGCCCAGACTTGGCTCCAAGCTTTGTTTAGGTGTTCTTTCGGTGAAACGGTTGCATTCTAAATTAGAAAGTGCAAGACTCCAAATTCTTTGGGTCAAAGCACCTTCAATTTCCCCCTCCACTATGACCGCCTCCTCCCCTGCTCCACCTGGTTCAAACTGCAATGGTTTTTTTTTTTTAAAACCTATGCAAAACTCAGACCTTCCCGAGGGCTGCCGGGAGCCTTCTCTTCACCTCTGCCTGCCTGCTGTCTGCCTCACGTGCACCGCCTAAGTCTTTGTGTCTTTGCCTGCTTTGCATGAGGCATTTGCTTTCCTGCAAACAGTCAGTTTACATTGGATCTGGCTGGAGGGCCCCTGGTGCACAAAGGTGAGAGACAGCGGGGGAGGCGGGGACTGGGGGGGCGGGGGGGGGGGCGGTTTGGCCCAACCCTGCGAACGGCACAGAAAAACTGCGCTGGGAAGATAGTGCCTTGTTTCCAATCCAGATTTGCCAACAGTTGTTCGGAATGAATAACCAAGACAAAGGAAGGACGTTGTGCGTGTGAGAGTTATCGTCTCCAGAAAGGAGCCCGGGAGGGTGACGGCTGTTTATCTGGTGCTGTGGCTGTAATGGTTCTTTTACTGTTTGACTTTTGAAGATCTACAGGTTGGGATTAATGAAGTTCTTCCAAATATTTCTACTTCTGCACTCAACAGTGAAAGAGGCGTGTTCCTGAGCTCTGCTTACTTGGACAATACACATGCCCAAGTCACGTCAACTTGTCTCTGCTCCAGACGAGTAACATGCTGTCTTTTGCATCCTTAGAAAGTGTGAATACTATTATCTTGGAATAGTTGGACCCTGATGACAGTTTCCTAAAGAAAATTACCTAGTCTCACCTTCTTCCTTTCTCTGGGGAAGAGAGAGAGACAGACGAGAGAGGGAAATTTAAATTGAAATTGCTCATTTGTTTTGAAATCAGTTTGCCAAGTGGGAGGCAGAATTGTTTGTGTTCGATTTTCATTTGGAATAAAGAACTCTCTGGGAGAACACCCTTCCCTCTCCCCCTCCCCCCAACTAGGCAGATATGTACCTGCTCTGCAAGTTGAGTTACCTAGAGCACTTGAGGTTAGGTGACTCGCTCAGGGTCATACAGCAAAATATTCGTGACTTCCAGGCTGACTCTCCACTACTCCTGGGTGCCTCTAATTCAGCATCGCATAGTGAAAAGGGAAAGAATTAAGAGACCTGGATTCTAATCACCTGCTCAGGTTCTAGTAACCTGCTTTGTCGTCAAATAGCTGTTGATCCTGCAAGAAGCAACACACATGTAGCATCGCTGAGTGGGGGGAAAATGGTCGGTTTGAAGCTGCAGGACCTGGTTTCCAATCCTGGCCCTGCTGATTTCCTCCATGTGTGAGCTTGGAAAGTCACTTTGCTTCTTTCTGTAGGATTCAGTTTTCTTATCTGCAAAAGGAGGGGTTGGACCAAGCTGGAGGGCTCATAACAGTTCTCGGAGTCTGTGGAATGACTTCCCCTTATCTCCCAGCAGCAGTCAGAGACTAGGGATGAGCCCCCAGAGACTTCAAGTAACCAAAGACTGTCTGGGAGTGACTGGTGACAATGGGGGCTTTTTCCATGATAGCCTTATTCTCGTTCAAAGTCATGTGAGAATCCCAAGTCTCTTGGTCTCCTCAGTCAGCAAGTAATTATGGAATGGGGTGTGGATCTCTTCCTCTGCTTAGTGCTAGTGGTGATAAACTGTTTTGCAAATGACCAAATATCACATGCCTACCCTCATGGGAAATATTCCACTGGAGGAAAGTGTCCCAAGTTCAAGCTAGCATTTGGTTGTATCCTTGAAGTTAAATTCTAGGGGCAGGATGCCAAATGCAGTTACACAAGGATATTCTGGGGAGATGCTCTCACACTCTTTGCCAGAACTGAACTTAGAGTTAGGAAGACCGGGGTTCGAATCCTATCTCAGACATTTATTGGCTTTGTGACCCTGAAATGGGTCACTTAACTAATCTTTTATCATTAGTTTTCTCATCTGTGAAATGACATAATGGCCTCCATTTCTTTCCAGATCTAGATCTATGAATTCTCTTCAGTTTCCTCATCTCAAAAGTGAGGATAATATTTCCAGTACATCCTCACACATTGTTGTAAGACTCAAATGGGAACATATTCATAAAGTGTCAGATAAATGTCAGTTATTATTATTTGCTTAATAAATACACCATGCAGATAATATGGAAATACATTTTGCATGACTTCACATGTAAAATTGATATTGATATATTGCTTGCCTTCTCATCGGATGGAGGAGGGGCAGGAGGAGGAGGGAGAAAATTTGGGAATCAAAATTTTTTGAAAATGAATGTTAAAAATAAATAAGAAGAAAGGGGGGTAGAAAATACATAAATATAGGATCAGTTCATAGGTTCAGGAGTGGTGTGTGTGCCTTACCTTGAGGGAGCACTCCTATTAGTCTTTCCCATTTTGTTTTCAGGCTGATGGTGAGATTGAATGGAATTTTGTGTTTTAGGGGCTGGGAGTTAGGTTATTCCAGGCAGTGGTCTCTTTCTCACTTCCCCCTTGTATTTCTTTCTTCCCAGCCCCAAGGGCTTCTCCATGCTCAGCTGATATAAGGGCCACATCCAAACCTACATTTTCTCTAAGTGTTCTCTCTGCCCTAACATTATCACTCTCACTATTCTTATCTCACTCTGGAAAATCTATTTTTTCTTTCTTTCTTTCTTTCTTTCTTTCTTTCTTTCTTTCTTTCTTTCTTTCTTTCTTTCTTTCTTTCTTTCTTTCTTTCTTTGTTTCTTTCTCTCTCTCTCTCTCTCTCTCTTTCTCTCTTCCTTTCTTTCTTCCTTCCTTCCTTCCTTCCTTCCTTCCTTCCTTCCTTCCTTCCTTCCTTTGGCATCAACTTGGTATAGGAAAGAATATAATTGAGCCAGTTCATATTAGATGTGAATGATGGATGGTTCACCTTAATGTGTCTGGTTTCCCACAGGCTTTGATTTTTAATTTTCTTTTTTGAAAAAATTTTAATCATGAAAGTATTTTATTGTTTTCAAGTTACATGTAAAGACAGTTTTTTGTTTGTTTGTTTGTTTTGCGGGGCAAAGGGGGTTAAGTGACTTGCCCAGGGTCACACAGCTAGTAAGTGTCAAGTGTCTGAGGCCGAATTTGAACTCAGGTACTCCTGAGTCCAGGGCCGGTGCTTTATCCACTGCGCCACCTAGCTGCCCCCTAACATTTGTTTTTATAAGATTTTGAATTCCAAATTTTTCTCTCTCCCTCCTTTCCCTCTCCCCTCCCCAAGACAGAAAGCAATATGATATAGGTTATATATGTACAATCATATTAAACATATTTCTGCATTAGTCATGCTGTAAAAGAAGAATCAGAAGAAAAGGGAAAAAACATCAATCAAACAAAAACAACAAAAAAGTAGAAATGGTATGGTTCAATCTGCATCCAAATTCCACATTCTTTTTTCTGGATGTGGAGAACATTTTCCATTATGAGTCTTTTGGAATCGTTTTGGATTATTGTATTGCTGAGAAGAGTTAAGTCTATCACAGTTGATCATCACACAATGTTGCTGTTACTGTGTACAATGTTCTCCTGGTTCTGCTCACTTCCCTCAGCATCAGTCCACTTAAGTCTTTCCAAGTTTTTCTGAAATCTGCCTGATCATCATTTCTTTCTTCCTTCCTCCCTTCCTCCCTTCCTTCCTTCCTTCCTTCCTTCCTTCCTTCCTTCCTTCCTTCCTTCCTTCCTTCCTTCCTTCCTTCCTTTCTTTCTTTCTTTTTTTGTGGGGCAATGATGGTCACATAGGTAGTCAGTGTCAAGTGTCTGAGGCCAGATTTGAACTCAGGTCCTGCTAAATCCAGGACCAGTGCTTTATCCACTGCTCCACCTAGCTGCCCCCCTCATCATTTCTTATAGCACAATAGTATTCCATTAAATTCATATACCATAACTTGTTCAGCTATTCCCTGATTGTTGGGCATTCCTTTGATTTCCAATTCTTTACCATCATAAAGAGAACTACTATAAATATTTTGTACATGGGAGTCCTTTTCCCTTTTTTATGACTTCTTTGGAACCTAGTAGTGGTATTATTGGGTCAATTACAGCCCCATAGCCCTTTGGGCATAGTTCCAAATTGCTCTCCAGAATAGTTGGATCAGTTCACAAGTCCACCAACAATGAATTAGTGTTCTAATTTTTTCACAGCTTCTCCAACATTCATTTTCCTTTTTTTGTCATATTTGCTGATCTGCTAGGTGTGAGGTGGTACCTCAGAGTTGTTTTAATTTTAATTTCTCTAATCAATAGTGATTTAGAGCATTTTTTTCATTTGGCAATAGATAGCTTTGATGAAACTTTGAATTTTAAAAGAGAACCTCATTAGCCCACAGGATAACTGTCTAAGGAATTTTAAGCAATGTGAAGACTGAAGTAAAGGATATTAGCACCTCTTTCCTTTCCCTTTCCCTTTCCTTTCTTGTTATTTTTTCCCCTTTCTTTTTGCCTTCCATGCTGGGCTAAGTAGCACAGTGGATAAAGCACTGACCCTGAAGTTGGGAAGACCTGAACTAGAAATTCCCCTCAGACACTTATTAACTGTGTGACCCTGGACAAGTCACTTAACCCCAATTGCCTTAAACATTCTGAGCCATCTCCAGTCATCCTGATATATAGCTTTCCACAGGACCCAGATGACTCTGGAGGAGAGATAGAGGTTGGTGATTCTGCACTGCCCTCCCTCACTTAAATCCAATTTATTGAATGTCATGACATCACTGATGTCATGGTCCTCTTCGATAATGAAGGACAGACAACAACAGCCCTTTATGCTAAGCATGGTCTGATCTCCCTGTCCAGAAGTCTGATTTCTGGTTCACCTGCACACTTGACCTCTTCTCACCTTCACGTTAGAAGCAAGCCCAATGGAAGGGTATGAAGGAGAAGAATTGACCTTAGTGCCTCAAAGTTTCACTGTAACTATTCAGTTCAATTCATTGGATCATAGAGCTAGAAGGGACCAGCTAGTCCAGCTCCCCTCAATTTATAGATGAGGAAAATTATGGCCTAGAAACAATATGATAGAATGGTTAGAGCACTGGATTTAGAATCAGGAAGGCCTGGGTTCAAATCCCACTTCAAATGCTTACTTAGCTAGGTGACCTTGAGAAAGTAACTTAACCTCTCTGTGGTTCAGCTCTTTTCTCCCTCTGGCTCTAAATTTAGGACCTTGGAAGGTTAAATGGCTTATCCAAAGTTATACGTGCAGTAATCATAAAGAAATGGGATTTGACTAGAACCCCTCTAACTTAAGAGCCGATGAACTTTTTGTTCAATGGAGCCTCCTTCCTTGAATAAATGAATGAGTAAATGGCGGGGGTGGGGGGGAGAGAATATTTATTAAATACTTACTGTGTACCAGGGACTGTCCAAAGTCCTGGGGATATGAATATTAAAAATAAAAAAAACATAGGCCTTGTCTACAAGGAGCTTATATTCTATTAGGGGAAGACAACATAGACAAGGTAGGGAAGTCACAGGAGAGGGTTAGTAGAGTCATGGGCTAGTTAATTGACGTGCCCTTTATCCTTTCTGGGAATCACTTTGTCCATTGGATTCTTGTTCCCAGAGTAAGAAGTGGAAAATTGTGGACTGGTTTGCTGGGGGTGAGTATAGAGAGATGCTACGTAGGGTCTGGGTGAGGCTAATTATGGTAAACATCAATCAGGGGCCACAGGGCAAAGTTGAAGTGCCCGATTGGAGGTAGAAGCCAGGGCACAGCAGCATGGCATGAAGATGGTAGGGAAGTCACAAGATGGCGGGCCTGCCAGTTGCTATGAATGCTCATCAATCAACATAGCAACAATTCAACATATATTTATTGGTTACCTACCATGAGCTCTGCTAACTACGGAGATCTGAGGGTGAAAAATTGGAAGAAGAAAAATAAGTAAACATTCTTGACCTCAAACAGCTTACAATATACTAGGAGCCTAAGAAAGAAAAATCTGCAAAATGTGGAGTTAGAGGGAGTAAATGCCACAACAATAAAACTTACATAAATCCTAACCAGGAATAAATAGGATATAGGCTTGTGCGGGAACAAACAAGGCAGCAAAAACAGTGGGAGCTTTTTTTTTCCAGGCCTGCAGAGTAGATACCTAATTCATACACATTTTAAGCTATATCTACAGATAACTGAAGGGCAGATGGGAAACATGGGCCTGTTAATTGATTTAGCTAGCCAGCTCCAAAATGAATGCTTATTCCCTCATGTTTCAAAAATACTGTAATTCATTCTATGCAGCACCATTTTCTTCACATATGAATAATTCCCATGAGTTCTCAGGGGAAGAAGTTATTGGAAGAAATTGAACAGGATTTATAAGCTAGGCTGAGAATTAACATTGATACCTCTTGTATTGGTATAGTTAACGAGCTGGAATTAGGCCTGATTTAGTAGGGGCTATTGGCTCTCTCATTTGTACCCATTTTTCTTCCAGAAAACTATGCTTAACTTTAAAGAAACTTTCCTTTTCCATTGTCAGTAACCTTCTTGAATTAACTAAGTATAATCGGGGGCCCTACAACCTTATCTTGTACTTTGCTTTGGACCACTGGATGTACTTATCACATCTCCTATCATAGTTCTAAGTGTTTGTGGCTCACCCCTCCACTGGACTGCAAACTCCTTATCTAAATGTTGTATCTGCTCTAAGAGGAGCCAAGTGGTCTGTCCACAGTCTTCCTTTAAAAAGGTTGTAAAGTGAATATTGAAATCTTATCCTGCCTTTCTCAATGAACATTGAAAGAATGTGAAAGCCTAGAATAGCCCACTGTACAAATGTGAGGCATTATTATTGGAAACAGGAGTAAATAAAGAAGGATACTATTGTCCTTCTGAAGGCTAGAAATATTAATGACCCATGGATGTTAACAACTCTCAAGAATAAAAAGGTCTGTACACAATGCTAGTTTTAAAAAATCTCCCTTTCCCCTACCATCCCACTGCAGCTTCCTTTGTTGGCTCTGAGCTGGAGAAGACAATCATGGCCCATTGCCAGTGGAATTTTCTTTGTGTTTTAGAGCAATTTCAAGTAATTTCTTTGCTAGAGACATAGATCAAGCAGCAAGAATTTATTAAGTACCCACTATGTGCCAGGTACTTTGCTAGACCCTGGGAATACAAAAACAAAATAAATAAATAAACAGACAGATAGATAGGTAGGTAGATAAATAAATAAACACAAATAAATGAATGAATAGATAAATAAATGAATGAATAAATAGATAAATGAACTTTCTAGCAAAGAAGGCAATACGAACATGTATGTTGTTGCTCAGTTGTTTTGGTCATGTCTGACTCTTTGTGACCCCTTGTGGGGTCTTCCTGGCAAAGATACTGAAGTGTTTTTGCCATTTCCTTTTCCAGTTTATTTTATAGATGAGGAAACTGAGGCAAACAGGGTTAAGTGACTTGCCCAAGGGTCATACAACTCATAAGTTGTCTGAGGTAAGATTTGAACTCAGGGCGAGGAGTCTTCCTGACTCCAGACCTTGTGCTGTACCCACTGCACCACCTAGCTCCCCTATGAACATCTATAAGTATATACAAATTAGAAGGACAGGGACTTGACCTATGATTTTGCTGGTAAAGGGAACTTGTAGGTGAAGACATTTTCTTTTTCTTTCTTTCTTTCTTTCTTTCTTTCTTTCTTTCTTTCTTTCTTTCTTTCTTTCTTTCTTTCTTTCTTTCTTTCTTTCTTTCTTTCTTTCTGTGGGACAATGAAGGTTAAGTGACTTGCCCAGGGTCACACAGCTAGTGTCAGGTGTCTGAGGCTGGATTTGAACTCAGGTCCTCATGAATCCAGGGCTGGCGCTTTATCCACTGTGCCACCTAGCTGCCCCCTATGGGTGAAGATATTTTCTCCGCTAAGGTAGGCTAGCACCTTCTTTCTCTACTTAGTCTTTTTTTGTTGTTTTATTTTGTTTTGGTTTTGGTTTTGGGTTTTTTTTTTTTTTTTTGTGGAGCAATGGGGATTAACTGACTTGCCCAGGGTCACACAGCTAGTAAGTGTCAAGTGTCTGAGGCGGGATTTGAACTCAGGTACTCCTGAGTCCAGGGCCGGTGCTTAATCCACTGCACCACCTAGCTGCCCCCTCTACTTAGTCTTAAAGAATTGCCTAGAACAGTGGTGGGATAAATCACTTGCCTAGCAGGCTCTCCCACATAAAGCCAGGATGAGTCAGAATGGGGATTGAACTCACCTTCCTGGCTGAAAGGCCAGGGCTCTCTCCAGTCTTCTCTCTCTGTCTCTCTGTCTCTGTCCCCATGAATATTTACTTCATATACAAACTAAATATAAGTTCTATTTGGAGGTGAGGGCACTGGCATCTGGGAGGTTCAAGAAAGGATTCATGGAGAAAGTGGAGCCATACAGAAATAGGGATTCTAAGTGGTAAAGGTGAAAATAAAGTACATCCCAGGCCTGGGAGCCAGCCAGGGAAAAGGCATGGAGATGGAACATAGAGTATCGGGGAAATGGAGTTGGAGCACCATGTGCAAGTTAAGGGAAGAAGGCCAGTTTATTAAGACCTTGAAAGTGTGGTAAGGGGACTAATGTACAAAGGTGTGCGGAGACCAGAGACACAGACAAGAGAATGATATTGGAAACCACCTCCAGTTATTCCCAGATCAATGAATTGATTTACTCTCTCAGCTCTCGTTTTCACCTGTGCTCACAAGAAAGAATGATCCAGACATACAGACTGGGTTAGTTTTTCTTTACAAAGGCCATGAAAGCATCATGGACTTAACTGGTCCAGGGGACTAAAGATCAAACTTACTGACAGCTTAAGGCATCAAATGGACTCTTTGCTGCTGTGCAAATTCAATGCAACCTGGAGACCAGAGGATCTGTATCTACCTGAACTAATACTGTAGCCTTCTAAGTATCCTTCCCATGCTTTTGTTAAGTAAACTTCTTTTGTTAAATGCTGTATCATCTATGAATGTCTCATTTTGTTTGCTGCTCTGATCTTAAACCACTGGACCAGCCTCAATAAGACCTGGTCAAGTAGCCAACTGGGATAGGACTGGCCACTAAGGTGCCTTCCAGCCTTTACTCTTTCGAGACTATGAAGTCAAGAAACATTTTCTTATTTGTTAATCTCCTAGAAGTATGTCTAAATGTCATGTCTAAACTATAGTGAGCCCCCAGAATCCTCAGATTTTAATGACCTATGAATTTATTCCATCATGGAAACCATTGGGAAAGACCATTCGAGAATAAAGTCCTAGCAACTTGGCCTGGCACTCATGGTCTTCTACAATTTGGCAGCAAGCTACATCTATGCAAGCTTCTCTCCCACTACTCTACCATACTCACATCCCCATCATTTGATATAATAACACACCCTATGCTACAAGACTGACAAAAACTCTTTGCTGAAAACAACCAACCCTATGAAATAAGGAGGGCAAGGACAGTTATCAGCCCCCTTTTACAGGGCAGCTAAGGAACTGAGATTCAAATCGTTGAAGTAACTTGCCCAAGGTCACAATGCTATTGATTTTCTGAGCTGGGTTCTTTATTCTAGGACCAACATTCTTTTCCCAAATGACTTTCCAAGCAACTTCTAGACACTTTTTGGTTGGGACTCGAGTTTTCGCTAACTTCTAAGAGCTGTATGAACTGATGTCCCAGGCTTGGCCCTCTTATCTTTTCTCACATGTTGTGCTTTATCAGCTGCTTCTGCAGATACAAACTGGTTGTGCTTCAGTGTTTGAGAATCTGGAGGAAGCTGCATTTCCGTTAAAGCCCTGAGCTCATTGGGAGATCTAATAATAATAACTGACATTCATATGGCAATTTAAGGTTTTCAAGTACTCTGTAGACATTATTCCCATTTGATCCTTGCAATAATGGGGAAAATGCCATTGGGATGGTTACCCTCATTTTACAAATGAGGGCACTGAGGTTCAAGGAAGTTAAAGACACTTGCCTAAGCTTATGTAGCTACTTTGAGTCCAAGGTGGAATTTGAATCCAAGTCTTTTTGATGCTAAATTCAGTGCCTTTCCTACCATTCTGTGATGGCATTCAGCAACATAGAAATTACTTGTTTTCCCTTCTGGGGAACTTGGGATGAATTTTATTTAAAATTTTAAAACTCAATTTTATTTTTATTTTCAGTTCCAAATTCTTTCCTTCCTACCCACCCTTTCCCCTACTCCCTGAAAAGCCAAGAAATATAAAACCCATTACAAATATGAAGCCATACAAAACAAATGTCTGTATTGGCCTTGCTTGGGGAGGGGGAGAAACAAGAAAGAGGGGAAAATGTTTCAATTTGTACTCTAGAGGTGGAGAGCTTTTTTCATCATAAATCCTTTATGGTGGGGCAGCTAGATGGCGCAGTGGTTAAAGCACCGGCCCTGGATTCAGGAGTACCTGAGTTCAAATCCAGTCTCAGACACTTGACACTTACTAGCTGTGTGACCCTGGGCAAGTCACTTAACCCCCATTGCCTAAAAAAACAAAACAAAACAAAACAAAAATAAATCCTTTATGGGGGGCATTGTAGTGATCAGAATTGTTAACTCACAGCTGATTATATTTAAAATATTGCCATTTACTGTGTAAATTGTTCTCCTGGTTCTGCTCATTTCACTTTGCATCAATTCATGTAAGTATTCCCAGGTTTTTCTGAAACCATGGGATGAACAATGTACGGGTACATTTCACTTTAAGAAATCAGTAAAACTTCCCTTATGCAGGCTCACTGCAGACAAGGCTTATGTGAATGATGGAATATGTGTTTAGACACGCAGTTTTACTCCTTTAAATGTTAGGCAATAGTAATGGCCCTGACTCTAAGAACTAGTATGAGAGGTAGGGGACTTGGCATCAGAGCTTGACTTTGTCACTAACTTACTATCACCTTAGGAATGTTGCTTAGCCTCTCAAGGCTCAGTTTTCTCATCTATAAAGTGGGGAGGTTAGATTAAATCATACACAGCTAGAATTTGGGGATTCTATGATCCAAGTCCTTCTCCCTAGCTATTCCCTGTTGGCCCCTCTCCACTTTCATTCTCCATGGGAGGTCTCCCCACAGTGCCTCAAATACAACCATCCAACCATTTTCTGGGTAGGGGTGATGGAGGTTTGTAGAGGGACTTAATTTCTTTGAGGTGGGGAGGAACTGCCCACACTTTTTTTTCAGAGAAATGTAACTTAATCTTTGGACATCTTCAACAGTCTGGGACTTATATTTCCCAATGTTTGACTTTAAGTTTTAAAGATACCAGACACTCTCACAGATTCTGCAATTTGTGTCTTAGAATTATTAGACAAACATCAGTTATGCCTTCGTCTTGAGAAGTGTCAATCTGAATAGAAGATGTGCCAAGTTTCTTATCACCACTGGCAGACATCTTAATTCACCTACGGATAACGTCAGACTGCTTCTTTCTCCCTTGCTTTTTAGAAAACTTTTCACTTGCTAGCAAAAAAAAAAAAAATCCAGAACCATTTTTAGTGGCTTATTAACTTTTAGATTTTTTTACTTAATTTTTCATTCTGAAGGTAAGACACATCAATAAACATGAACATTTCCATAGACAAAGAAAAGAGGATTGTACTGAAACTGTAAATTTATATTACACAATTTAAAAAATGTATACTAAATTTAACACAGTAGTAACAAAAATACTCTGCTTGTCTGTATTCCCTCCCAAACCTCCTTCTGTTCTTTTCTGTGATTTTTTTAAAAAAAGTTTGATTGATGCTATTTTCCTTCTTTTCATTTTCTTTCATCTCTGACACCACCCAAAAACCCTCTCTGTCCCTCCCCCAAATAGATGTCCTCTCCTATAACAAATAAATATAGTCAAAGAAAACAAATTGAAACACTGGCTCTGTTGGAAAAGTCAAGGAGCGGGAAGCATGCTTCATCATTAGCCTGCTGAAGTGGTATTTAATCACTGCATTGGTCAGAGTTCAGAGTTCTGAAGTCTTTTAAAGTTGTTATCCTCTACATTAGTGGCAGCTAGGTGCCTGGAGTCAGGAAGACAAGTTCCAATCTGGATTCTGATCCTTACTTAGCTGAAGGACCCTGAGCAAGTCATTTCACCTCTGTTTACCTCAGTTTCTCCAAATGTAAAATGGGGATAATAATAGCACCTACCTCCCAGTGTTGCTGTGAAACCCCAATGAGATAATATTTGTAAAGTGCTTAGTACAATCCCTAGCACATCATAGGCACTATACAAATGCTTATTCTCTTCCTTCTGGATTATTGTGATCAATATATAAATGGTTCTTCTGGTTTTGCACATTTTACTCTGCATCAGTTTATACAAGTCTTTCCAGAATTCTCTGAAAATTTCACTCTCATCACTTCTTATGGCAAAATAATTTTCCATTTCATCCATTTACTGCAATTTTTCAGCCATTCTCCAGTTGATGGACATCCATTTTGTTTCTAGATCTGTACTACAACAAAGAGGACTGCTGTAAATATCTGTGTAACTCCTGGGTCCTTTCTGTCTTTGGTAGTGGAGTCAGCCAGTGGCTCCAAGGGCATACATAGTGACTTTGGGGGTATAGTTAGGAATTGCTTTACTGAATGGTTATAACAGTTGGAAACAGAGCAGATGGAAAGACCCAGGGGTCCTTGAGGGTTCATTGTGATACAACTCCCCACCTTGTACATGAAACCCCTCTATAATATCCTTGACAGGTTATCATCCTGCCTCTGCTTGAACACCTGTGGTCCCAGGGAACTTGTTACTCCTTCAGCAGTCCCTCCCTATTGCTAGGCAGCCCTCATTGCCAGGTGAGATCATGTTTATTCAAAATCTTCTCCCCTCTATCTTGTACCTCATTAGTCTTAGTTCTCGACATTGAAGTAACAGAATAAGCATCATATCTCTTCTATGGCCCTTCAAATACTTGAAAACATTGTACCTCCTAAATCTTTTCTTCTCCAAGCTAAATATCCCTGCTTCCTTGCCCAGTGCTCAGTGATGTGGTTTTCAGTTCCCTCCCTACCCTGGTCACCCTCACCTTAAAATGTTACAGTTTATCAATGTGGCTCCCAGAATGTGGCATTTAGACTTGAACCCCACCTGTGTTCTGTTGGGAAGATTACAATGGGACCATTAGCTGCAGGACCATTAACTCCCTCATTCTGGGCATTCTACTTCTATTAATATGAACTAAGATTGAACTTCCACCGGATGACTTGGGGTAGACAAATGTCCCAATTTTCCAAAAAGGAAAGAATGCAGAGAACCTATGACTAAGTTTTGAAAGTTGGAATGTTTGCCCCTAACTCCAGCCCTTTGTCCCCTTTCTTACTTCCTGGGATTCCTTTTCTTTTTCTTTCTTCTTCTTCTTCTTCTTCTTCTTCTTCTTCTTCTTCTTCTTCTTCTTCTTCTTCTTCTTCTTCTTCTTCTTCTTCTTCTTCTTGAGGCAATTGGGGTTAAGTGACTTGCCCAGGGTCACACAGCTAGTAAGTGATAAGTGTCTGGGGCTGGATTTGAACTCAGGTCCTCCTGACTCCAGGGCCGGTGCTCTATGCACTGCGCCACCTAGCTGCCCCCTTCCTGGGATTCCTTAAAGACCTCAGACAGTGGATCAGTGACCATCTCTATGATTTTGGAGGTGGGGGGGAGTGTGGAGCAATGAGGGTTAAGTGATTTGCCCAGGGTCACACAGCTAGTGTCAAGTGTCTAAGGCTGGATTTGAACTCAGGTCCTCCTGAATCCAGGGCCAATGCTTTATCCACTGTGCCACCTAGCTGTCCCCTTTATGTGTGTGTGTGTTTAAAGAACATCTGGGCCAACAGATTTGGGATCATCTAGAGGAGCCAGTTAGTTGCTTTCTAACTATCATGGGCTTCAGTTTTCTCTTAACCATTTTGCTTTTTCCAGAATGAAGATCATTTTCCTTGACTTAGAAGTCAGAGGCAAAATAGCAGTTTAGTAGTTCTGCTTACTTTTTGTCATCTGCTAACATTACACCATCTGCCCCAAGTGGCAGGCCTGTCCTTTCCTTGTTCTGCTTGATCCAAACATAGCTTAAAAAAAAAACAAAAAAACCCCAAAAAACCTCTGCCCTTCCCCAAGGTCCCTGAGCACACACTAGCATATTTTTTTTTCATTTTATTTTTAATTTATGGAATAACACAAGCATTTTTGTGACAGTACAATAAAAAAGGCCATTGTACATAAATCTGTAAATCTATTATGCGTAACTTGCTATTCCTTTCAACTATGTAACCAAATGATCATCTTTGGCAAGCTTCTACCCATTCTGGGCTTTTGACCTGTCTGACACTATCCTTACAGGCTAATCTTTTTAATTTTTCCTTAGCGATATGTCTTCTTTTCTATTTTTCTTTTCAGAAATCTTTTAAAATTTAATAGTAGGGGCAGGTAGGTGGCGCAGTGGGTAAAGCACCAGCCCTAGAGTCAGGAGGACCTGAGTTCAAATCTGGCCTTAGACATTTAACACTTACTAGCTGTGTGACCCTGGGCAAGTCACTTAGCCCCAATTGCCTCACCAAAAAAAAAAATTTAATAGTATTTTATTTTTCCAATTTTAACATTCATATTCTGAAAGATTTTGAGTTTGAAAATTTTCTCCCTCCCTTCTCTGCTCCCTCCCCAAGATGGTGAGCAATCTGATATAGATTATACATGTGCAAGCATGTAAAACATATTTCCACATGAATCATGTTATGAAAGAAACAGAATAAAGGGGGGAAAAGCAGGAAAAAAGTGAAAATATGTTTCAATCTGCATTCAGACTCCATCAGTTCTTTCTTTGGATGTAGATAGCATTTTCCATCATGAGTTTTTTGTGATTGCCTTGTGATTGCTGAAAAGAGCTAAATCAATCATAATTGATTGACAATGTTACTGAGTACAATGTTCTGGTTCTGCTCACTTCACTCAGCATCAGTTCATGTAAGTCTTTCCAGGTTTTGGTTTTTTTTTTAAATCTGCCTGTTCATCAGAAATCCTTTTTTAAAACTCCAACCTCAGAGAAGCCCCTGGACAGCTACAGAGTAGTTGAGATCCCAACTCCAATCTTGTCATCTATATCAGGAATTCATCATCTGATTCTTCCATCTGGATGGTCTGTACTTCACTCCCATAAAAATATCCTTTTCTCCTTATTGTTGTTCGGTTATTCCAGTTGTATCTGACTCTCTGTGACCCCATTTGGGGTTTTCTTGGTAAAAATGATGGAGTGGTTTGCCATTTCCTTCTCTATCTTATTTTACAGGTGAGGAAACTGAGGCCAACAGGGTTAAGTGATTTGCCCAGGGTCACACAGCTAGTAAGTTGTTTGAGGCCAGATTTGAACTCAGGAAGAGGAGTCTTCCTGACTCCAGACCCAGTGCTCTAACCACTGCACCACCTACCTGTTCCTCAAAGAGCTACCCTTTCTCCTTTTACTTTCACCAAAATGTATGCTCAAGTTCATGGATTTCCACACAGGAAATTCCTTCTATCAGCTATTCCCTTGCCACATTTGAGTTGTGAACTTAATCCCAACAAGTCTAAGGGATACAGATAGTGTCATATTTCCTCTCTTTCTTTAAAATATCCCAACATCTTTATTTCTCATATAAGGACACTGAGACCCACAGACTGGTTTGTCCAATGCCATACATCTAATTCCTTGGCGATTAGATTCTCTCTCTCCCCACCTCCACCCCCCAAATCTGGGGCTCTTTCTATTACACCAGAGTTACCAAGAACATGAATTACATCCTTGGTACTGAAACCTCTATTTATTCTTCCATTCTCTTGGCTGGGAAAGGAACTTTATAGTTGTCACTTTACAGAGCTTTCATTCTATGATATCCAGCACACTGGGAATCCTGGTAACATCTTTAATAATCCTTGAATACACATGTCTCCAAGTCTCTCATGACTTCAACAAATAAACTGGAATTTGCCTTTTTCTTTATCTGTAAAATGTGCAGGTTAAATAAAATGATGGTTAATTCCAACTCTGCCACTTCATACTTGAGCAACCTTGGGCAAGGCACTTAGGGACTCATTTTCCTCACATAGATCCTAGCCTCTTAAACTGTGGGTCGAGGACCCCATATGGAGTTGCGTAACTCCATGTGAAGAGATGCGAAAAATTCAGCAGTAAATGTTTGATTTGTATACCTATTTTATATACCTACATACCCAGGGTCACGTAAAAATTTCTTGGATGAAAAGGGGTCGTGAGTGGCAAAAGTTTAAGAAGCCCTGACCTGGCTTCTATGTCCCTTTAGTGCAAAATCTCTGCTTCTAATGTCCTTACATTTAAAATCTTAGTTCTGGAAATGGCCATGAGTCTATGATTCTAAATACACTAATCATTCCGTAAAAAAAAAAAAAAAAGCCATAGCTTTGGTATTTGTATCTTGTAACCAGCTAGCTAGTGGCAGCTCTTATAGCCACATGACTATACTAAGTTTTGAGAGAGTTTACCCCAAAAGAACACAGACCCTGAGAAAGGGATCCCAGAGGGAGAAATATTTGTATTGAGGTAGAATCCTTGGAATGTAAAAACAAAACAAACCTCAATCTCTGGAATATTGCAAGTAAATTAAGCCAGTCTTGAAATTCAGTAAAGCACTTGTATTATCCAGGCAAGTGCCTCTGAGTTCATTTTACTTAATCCTTTGGGTTGACACTCAAGGGGAGAAAGGAAAAGGGAAAATGGAGCCCCATTTTCTCATTGCTTTGGGAGGGGTCTAAGTAGCCAACCCCCCATGCATCCCCAAGCCCCCTGCATTTCCCTCATTTCTTCCTACTAGCCCAGTTTTATTTGGGGACAAAGCAGCTGGTGGTTAAATATTAGCTGGCCCCAAGGGCGAATTGAATTTGAATTTCCAGACTGAGGTAGGCAGTATTTCAGCAGAACTCCTGCTCTGGGAACTTTGTCCATGTGTGAAATGAATGAGCCACTGAGCCTTAGAGACTGGAGTCTGTGTGGCAGACAGCACCCTGAAGGCATGGGGAGAGTGACATGCAGTTTATGTCTTTCTGCCTCGTACCAATGAGCAGTTCCTGCCAGGAGCCGGATGGTTAGCTCCTTGTGGGCTCTTCTTCCCTGCTGCAAGGAAATGTCTCTTTGAGACACCAAGGATTATGCAGCTGAGCACAGACTGCAGAGCATGAGCCTCCGCGAGTGTCAAGTGAGAAACCTTTTCTGCCAAAGATCATTTTGCTATGGAAACATCTTTTGGATGCCACCCAAAGTCCTTGAGCTTCAGGCTTCTTAAGGCTCCGGTGCCTTCCTTCCTTCCTTCTGAGTGCAGGATAAAGCAAAAGAGGAAAACTTAAACAAGATATGACCACAAGAAATCTTGCTCCAAAGCAACAATCTCACCCCTTGTTTAAAGACAATAACCGGGGGTAGCTAGGTGGAGCAGTGGATAAAGCACTGGCCCTGGATTCAGGAGGACCTGAGTTCAAATCCAGCCTCAGACACTTGACACTTACTAGCTGTGTGACCCTGGGCAAGTCACTTAACCTTCATTGCCCTGAAAAAAAAAAAAGGATAAAGACAATAACCACAGGTCTTTCTGAGAGGAGCGCTGGGTTCTCCCTTGCACTGCCCCTCATTATAGTTCACTCTCAATTATCTATCTCCATGGAAGGTAGTAATATTAAGAAGAATAGGTAAAAAAGAACTGTGGAGTATAGATGCTGAATGAACCATATTATTTCTTTTGTTTTTGGTGCTGATGTTTTTCTCTTTTGAGGTTTTTCATCATTGCTCTGATTTTTCCTCTTATAACATGACTAATGCAGAAATATGTTTAATGTTATTATGCATATATATATATATAAATAACCTATATCAGATTACCTGCTGTCTAGGGGTGGGGGGAGGGAGGGGAGGGAGGGAGAAAAATATGAAATTGGAAAGCTTGTATAAACAAAAGTTGAGAACTATCTTTACATGTAACAGGGAAAAAAATAAAATACTTTATTAATTAAAAAAAAGAATAGGTGACGTTTATATAGTACTTTGAGGTTTTCAAAGCTCTTTACATCTAGTTTCTTATTTAATCCTAATAACAACCCTGTGAAATAACTGCTTTTATTATCCTCATTTTACAGATAAGGAAACTGAAGCTGACAGATGATTAAGTGACGTACCCAGGGTCACACAGCTAATAAGTTTCCGAAGCAGGATTTAAACTCAGGTCTTCCTGACTCCAAGTCCAGCACTGTCCACTACCAAGCCTACCTCTCTCCTGCTCAGGATTCCAGGAATAAATTAAGCCTAGACGTATGTCCCAGATCTTGTTTCATCCATTATTTACAATCTTTCCCTCCAAAACATTTCTTTTTTTTCCAAAACATTTCTTTCACCAAAGCTACCTACAAATAACCCAATGCCAGCCTTACCTCCTTTCACACTCTCTGGTGGGAGGGAGTAGTGAATCAGCCAACTTCAACTTCAGTGAACATTTATCTATCTATATTCATATGAAAAAAATGCTCTAGATCACTATTGATTAGAGAAATGCAAATTAAAACAAATCCAAGGAACCACTTCATACTTATCAGATTGGCTAATATGACAGAAAGGGAAAATAATAAATGTTGTAGGGGATGTGGGAAAATTGGGACACTAATGCATTGTTGGCATGGCCTAACCATTCTGGAAGGTAATTTGGAATTATTTCCAAAAGAGCGATAAAACTGTGTATTCCTTTTGATCTAGCTACTACTAGGTCTGTATCCCAGAGATTTTTTTTAAAAGGAGAAAGGACCTATTTCTACAAAACTATTTATAGCAGCTCTTTTTATAGTGGCAAAGAATTGGAAATTGAGAGATGTCTATCAATTGGGGAATGGCTGAACAAGTTGTGGTACGTGATTGTAATGTGCTATGAGAAATGATGTAATATATGATTGTAATGTGCTTTAAGAAATTATATGCAGGTAGATTTCAGAAAAAACCTGGAAAGACTTATATGAACTGATACAGAGTGAAGTGAGTAGAACCAGAAGAACATCAAACACAGTAACAGCAATATTATATGATGATCATCTGTGAATAACTTAGTTCTTCTAAGCAATACAATGATCGAAGACAATTCCAAAGGAGTCATGATGAAAAATGCTATCCACCTCCAGAGAAAAAACTGATGGAGTCCGAATGCAGATTGAAGCATGCTAGTTTTCACTTTCTGTATTTGTGCGTGTGTGTGTGTGTGTGTGTCTTTTCCTTTAGGTGTGTGTCTTCTTTCACAACATGACTAATATGGGAATATGTTTTGTATGATTGAACATGTATAACCTATATCAAATTGCTTACTGTCTTGGGGGGCAGTTAAGGGAAGGGAGAGAAAATTTGGGATTCAAAAAATTTTTAAAATGAATGCTAAAAATTGTCTTTACATGTGATAGGGGAAAATATTGTTTTAAAAAATGAAAAATGTATATAGAACCCATGAAGCAGGGTATAATCCTGTCATATGCTATCCAAGGAGACCATGGGTCTGTTATTCACAGAGCAATCTAACTAAGGTGAGAGGAGCCCATCTACTGGAAGATGGTAACAAGATGCTGATTTTTTTTTCAGCCATAGAAGTTTATGAAAACCATCTACTCAGGCAAAGAGGAGTTATGATCCTCTGGGAAGAAGTATTTGCACTGATATAGGTCACTGAAGTAAGTAATTTTCTGAACAGTGTGCAGGGATCCAGACTGTAACTAGTCAGGGAAAGGGATGATCTAATCCTTATTCCTTTTCTCCTCTGATACTGCCACCTCTCTAGTGCAGGCCCTTAGCACCTCACACCTGGAATATTGGAATAACCTGCTGGGGGTCTGCCCACCACAAATCTTGCCTCACTTAATCCATTGATTCTCCCTTCAACCCCTAAAGTGATTTTTCCTAAAGCCCAGGTCTGAACATGTCACACAAACCCCCTCCAGGAGCAAATACAAAATGCTCTTATTTGTCATTCAAAGCCCTCATAACCTAGCCCCCTCAAATGGCTGAACAAGTTGTAGTATATGATTGTCATGGAATACTATTGTGCTATAAGAAATGATGAGCAGGATGGTTTCAGAAAAACCTGAAAGACTTAGATGAACTGATGCAAAGTGAAATGAGCAGAACCAGGAGAACGTCATACACAGTAACAGCAATATTGTAAGGATGATCAACTGTGAAGGATTTAGCTCTTCTCAGCACTATAATGATCCCAAACAATTCCAAAGTACTCATGAAAAATGCTATCCACCCGGCCCTGGATTCAGGAGGACCTGAATTCAAATCCAGCCTCAGACATTTGACACTTACTAGCTGTGTGACCTTGGGCAAGTCACTTAACCCTCATTGCCCTGCGAAAGAAAGAAAGAAAGAAAGAAAGAAAGAAAGAAAGAAAGAAAGAAAGAAAGAAAGAAAGAAAGAAAGGAAGGAAGGAAGGAAGGAAGGAAGGAAGGAAGGAAGGAAGGAAGGAAGGAAGGAAGGAAGGAAGGAAGGAAGGAAAGAAAGAAAGAAAGAAAGAAAGAAAGAAAGAAAGAAAGAAAGAAAGAAAGAAAGAAAGAAAGAAAGAAAGAACCTCCAGAGAAAGAACTGATGGAGTCTGAATTGAAGATTGAGGCATATTTTTTTTTTAATTTTCTTTATTATTCTTGGTTTTTTGGTCTATAATTTCTTTTGTGCAACATGGCTAATGTGGAAATATTTTGCATGATTACACATCCATAATCTATACCAAATTGCTTAACTTCTCAAGGAGGTGGGGGGAATGAGAAAGAGAATTTGGAATTCAATATTTTAAAAAATGAATGTTAACATTTTTTGTTTACATGTAATTTTGGGGGAGTGAGATAACCAGGGTTAAGTGACTTGCCCAGGGTCGCAAAGCTAGTAAGTGTCAAGTGTCAGGGGCAGCTAGGTGGCTCAGAGGATAGAGCACCGGCCCTGGATTCAGGAGGACCTGAGTTCAAATCAAGCCTCAGACACTTAAGACTTACTAGCTGTGTGACCCTGGGCAAGTCACTTAACCCCACTTGCCCCGCAAAAAAAACCAACAAAAAACAAAACAAAACAAAAAAAAGTGTCAAGTGTCTGAGGCCAGATTTGAACTCAGGTCCTCCTGAATCCAGGGCCTGTACTTTATCCAATGTGCCACCTAGCTGCCCTGTTTACATGTAATTTTTTAAATATTAAATTTAAATGTAAAAATAATAACCTTCATCCTCCTACCTTTCCAGTTTGATCATATCCTATTCCCTGACATATACTCTTTGATCTAGTGATACTGGCCTCCTGGCTGTTGCATGAACAAGACACTCTGTCTCTTAACTCTAGGCATTTTTTCTGGCTCTAATGTTTTCCCTCAGTTCTCACTACATACCCCCCTGGCTTCCTTTAAGTATACACCATAATCCCATCTTCTACAGGAAACCTTCCCCAATCCCTCTTAATTCTAGTGCCTTCCCTCTGTTAATGATTTCCTATTGATCCTGTATATAGCTTGTTATATATGAATATACATGCATATACATACACACACACACACATACACTTACATATATTTGTTTGCTTATTGTCTCCCCCACTAAACTTTAAGCTCCTTATGGGCAGGGACTTTTTGCCCCTTTTTGCATCCCCAGTTTAACTCAGTATTTGGCATATTGTAAGCCCTTAATGGATGTTGATTGATTGATTGATTGATTCCCATTACATCAAAGGCTCTGACCACCAAATGACTTTCTATAAGGGAAACTAGAATATATTTACCTGGGGTTTGCTCTCTCTCTCTCTCTCTCTCTCTCTCTCTCTCTCTCTCTCTCTCTCATCTAAAGCCCTCTGACCATTCAAGAGATGATGACCCAATAGATGACCTGACAGCTATAGGCCAGGAGCTCCAACGGCTAGGCTGGGAAGAGACCCTTAGGTTTCCTCTTTCTCAGGCCTGGGTTCTGGCCGTTTGGTCACGTAATTGATTTCTAGATAAATGTCATTATTTGATTTACCCTTAGTTGATTGAGTCTTGGTTAGATATTTTTATCCGTTGCTTTATTATCTTTGGCAAGGGGAACAAATTACAGATAGTTAGCTTCCTCAAATTAATTGACTCGAGTTGAGGTTTAAAGATCTCAATTTCTTTCTTGAGTCCTCTGAGAAAAGAGGTGCCAGAAACACTGACCTGTTGCCATTTTGTAATGACCTTGTGGGGTGAACAAAAATAACCCCTGAGTTCTCTGCGATGGAATGTCCCAAAAGCCCCTGATTTCGGTTTTCATTGCTGCTGTTTTGTTCATAATGAATCTCCTCCTTAATCCTGGCCTCTTGAAACGTCTCCTCTGATTTACTGTCACTGCCCCTATCTTTTCCAAGGTCTGTATTTAAGGCAGAAGGGGTATTTGAGAGGTGGGTCTGATGTGAAGGACTCAAAGTTATAGAAAAAAGGAGGGATGAAGATGATGATGAAAGCTAGCATTTACATAGCACTTACTATGTGCCAGACACTGTGCTAAGCATTTTATAATGATTATCTTATTTAATCCTCACAACAACCCTGGGAGAGAGGTACTATTATTTTATTATTATTATTATTTTTTTTTTTTTAGTGAGGCAATTGGGGTTAAGTGACTTGCCTAGGGTCACACAGCTGGTAAGTGTTAAGTGTCTGAGGCCGGATTTGAATTCAGGTACTCCTGACTCCAGGGCCAGTGCTCTATCCACTGCGCCACCTAGCTGCCCTGGTACTATTATTTTTACCATTTTCCAGATGAGGAAACTGAGACAAAGAGAGCTGAAGTGACTTGCCCAGGGTCACACAGCTAGTGAATGTCTGAGGCTGAATTTGAACTCAGGTCTTCCTGACTCCAGGCCCAGGGCTCTATCCACTGTGACACCTAGCTTCCCCCAAAGGATGACAAAATAGTAAATGCTAATGTCCTCCCACAGCCTCACTTTTTTCCTTCTGCTTTTGCTTGGAGGGGGGGGGCGGGGGAAGCACTTTGAAACTACCTGGTTAGTTAGTCAGGTACAATGGGAAAGTATAAGGTTTGTTGTCAAAGAACCCAGGTTTGTAGCCTAGTTCTGCTTCCTCCTATCTGAGTGACCCTGAGCAAGTCATTTAGCCAACTCTAGGCCTCAGTTTTCCCATTGGTAAGATGTGGAGGTTGGACTGTCACAGTGGTGACAGTCACAGTCCCTTTCTCTTCCAACTCAGTGATCCTAATTCTCCTTGTTCTATAGCTGGGTTATAGCGTGCTGGCAGAACATGAAGGCAGCTAGGTGAAGCAGTGGATGGAATGCTAGGTCTGGAGACAGGAAGACCCGAGTTCAAATCTGACCTCAGACACTCACTAGCTGTGTGACTGGGCAAGTCACTTCACCTGTCTGCCTTGTGTTCCTCATCTATAAAATAGGAATGATGGTGGCGCTTCCCTCCCAGGATCAAATGAGGATTGTCATGAGGATCAAATGAGATTTGTAAAGCGCTTAGCGCAATGCATAGCACATAGTAGGCATTTAGTAAATGTTTTTCCTACGGGCAAGACACTATATAGGCCCTGCAGCAATAAACCTAAGTAACAGAGATCACATCTTCCAAACCCCAAAGCATGCTCCTATTGCAAACCCTCATTAAAAGCACCTTTTTGTTTCCTGAGATGGAGCCTGACCCAGAAAATCTGAGACCACCGGGGCACAGAGGTGCATGATACAATCCTGGTCCTCAGAGGGGTTGCAATCTAGGGATCATGTCTCTGAAATCCCTGCCTCTTTCTAGCCTACTTAAAAGCTTGTTTATATCTCAGGGGATTGGAGGAAAAGAGACGTCTCCCGCATTGTGCTCTTCAGCTCCCAGGAACATATTGGGATTGTTTATGTTTGCATATTGTGACTTCTCTCAAAGGAAGTGAGGGAAATCCCCAGTTTGGAGGGCTCCGTATCAACAAGGAAGTTTGCTGGAACAGCTGTCACCAAATTGAAAAAGCCAGATTCCCTTACCGATACAGAATACAAGCCCTCATATTTTATTCTCTTTCTCAAGGGTACCAGACTCCAGCAGTCACAGAAGAGCCAAATTGACTTCTTCATTCACGAGGCTGCTTGTTATTAAAAACCTTCAAGGAAATAAAGGCAGGGCACTGAGGTTTTCAGGGGACAGAACACTCTGGGCTACTAGACACATTTGGTGGACACATTACAATACCTCCCAAAGATACTGTGGTGTAGTGGAAAGAGCCCCGCACTCCTAGTTCTAAGTATGCCTCTGCCATTGATTTACTGTCACTGTCTCTTTCGGGGCTTCAGTGTCCTCACCCATAAAATGAAGGGGTTAAACTTGACCCCTCTCTGGAGGCAGTCCTCATCAGGTATTTTTTTGGCATCTGGGGCAAGCACTGTAAACAGCTCCCAAGGCAAGTAGCTAGAAACTAGTTCTTAGCTGAGGAAGGGACAGAGCAAAGAAGGGCTGGGTGGGAGAGGAACTCAGCCCAGGCCCTACAACTGGGAGGTTTTTATTTTAACTAATTATTTTTGCTTAATAAGTTCTCAGCCTTATTGATTCTAAGTTGCAGAAGGAAGGCAAAATGCTGTTAGCACCCTCTAAATTTGGCGTCCTGGGACAAAGCTCTACTGACCTTACCCTAGTTACAACTTTTTCTAAAGGCTCCTTCCAGTTCTAACATGATGAGTCAATCCTGCTGCCTGGTTTAATGCTGGCACCTGAATATTTACATCTGGGAGAAAAAACCATAAACAGCAGCCATGATGGTTAGGCAGCCAGCTGCCTATGTTTTGAATATTTTAAAAACCAATGAAACTTAACCCACAAAAGTGGCAGCCAAGCCTGCTTATCAATCATAGACTGCTTTTCATTTCTTTTCTGAATAATGAAGAGTACATACCTACCCCCTCTGTTGTTACTTGAAATGTGACCCACTGTCCATCATGGTCACAGCAGCCCTAGGTGTTTGGACCTGTCCACCTTATTCTTCTCCCACTGTGCTTCCTCTTTCCTCCATAATTCCTCTTTCTATTTCTGTATCTGCTGTGTTTATACTTCCTTCTTCCTTCCTTCCTTTGTGATGGTCAGAAGATGGTAACAAAACCGGGGCTCTTGTCCCTGCCACTGGAAAATCTCCGGTCGTGACCAGAGTGTTAAGGAAGTCTTAGGGACAAATGGCTAACGTGTTAGATTAGGGGACAGGAGGCTGTGGTTTGATTGCCATCTTTGTCACTAACTTTCCATTTGACCTTCATTTCTCTGGGCCTCAGTTACCTCCTCTGGCTACAGGGGTGGCGGTGGTGGCGGCGGTAGGGGTAGAGAAATAATACGTGCTCCTGACTGGCCTGCTGTGTCTGTGGGCTGGATTAATGAGATTATGTCTCAAGAGCCATTTGAGTTGCTCACAGTAAGGCACTATCTAAATATGAGGCATTATTATGTGTCACTCACTGGAACGTACACAGGAGATTGCTCAGACCACTATACAGCATGTCTTTCAGGCACTCCTCATTTGTCACAGGAATTACAGACACTTTAATAATGGTTGCAGCCTTCTCACTGGCCAGGAGAAGGTGGCATGTTATCAGGTGGCCTGGTGTTGTTCTCTTTGGAGGCATATGCAAGCTTTAACAACTCTGTGTGTGTGTGTGTGTGTGTGTGTGTGTGTGTGTGTGTGTGTGTGCCTCAGCTCCAAGGGTCTCCGTTTCCGAGAGGTGAGACTCTTGCAGAGGCATAGACTTGGAAGCAGAGTTATAAAAGGAAACTTTCAAACCTAGGGGAATTGAGGTGAGGAGGGTGAAAGTCTGAGAGACCCGTTGGGGAATTTAATCTAACATATGGAGGTATCATCTAGTTGCTTCATATTTTAACAGTTCTTCTTGTTATCTAGATCCTAAGTTCAGTTTTTCAATGTTTTTTCAAGCATTCAAAAACCAGAAATACCCTCTACATTTTAGCAACCTGAGAAAAAGCCCCAATGTCCCCACCTTAGGCAATAGTTGATCAATGTTTGCTGGTTTGAACTGACTTCAATATGAAATAATTTTCCTTCACTAACAAGTCCAGCTTCACATAGAACATTAATATTCGTACCACAGCATGTGATGAATGCCAATTTCTCCTCAAAAGTGGTTGTGGAGGGGCAGCTAGGTGGTGCAGTGGATAAAGCACTGGTCCTGGATTCAGGAGGACCTGAATTCAAATCCGGCCTCAGACACTTGACACTTACTAGCTGTGTGACCTTGGGCAAGTCACTTAACCCTCATTGCCCACCGAAAGAAAGAAAGAAAGAAAGTGGTTATGGGTTGAAGTATACACAATTATTAGACAAGAAGCCAGAAGTTTATGGACTAAAATGTAAATGTGAATTCTGCCGTATTTGAACGTTTACAGGGGAGGATGGTATGGCAAATTAGATAGACAAATCATCCTCAGATTTTGGAAAACTTGGGTTCAAGTCCCATCTTTGGCACATACTACTTGTGTGATCTTGGGTAAATTATTTAACTTCTCAGTACCGAAGACAATTTCCTATGGCTGCAGAGAAAGTATTGATGTGAACTGGTAGAGTTTCCTTACCCTCCCTTCCTTATGTCAATGAAACTATAGGTCTGGACCCAAAAAACGGTAATGGTGGCAAACAATGGGGCTTCCTGGAGGGGAATCTAATTGAAGGTGGGAGAAGGATAGTGATTATCCTTTAACATAAAAATTGTTACCCCTGAATGTGGAGACAAAGATGTGGTGATCCATACCAGAGGAGAAGGGGAACTTCAGTCTTCAAGCCAGCTAGGCTGATACTGACGTGGGGCAGAGTTGTCAGGGCTTCTTAGAAAACTGTTTTCAGCTGGTCTAGGCATTCTGGAGTGTCATGTGGAACTTTCTTGTTCAGTCATTTGCTTCAGTGTCTTCATCGGTAAAACTGGGATCATAGTAGCACCTGCTTCCCAGTGCTGATGTGAGGATCAGATAAGATAATTATACAACCCTTAGCACAGTGCCTGGCATAAAGTAAGCATTGTATAAATGTTAGCTATTCTTATTCATTTTTTAAAAATTAAGCATCTCTGTTAAAAATGGATCTTCTCCATCCTAGCAAAGGGGAGCAAGGACTGATCCTTAAATAAAAAGATGGAAGGCTTTTCCACCTTGTTTTTTTCCTTCTGTTCTCCTTCCGGCCCCTTGGCTAATTTTCTAATGCTACTACACAGTGATAAAAAAAGGGAAGAATTCTCTGTCATTTTCTGTCCCCTCTGACTCATAGACAATGGCAGAGCAGGGGGTCAACAGCCAGGACAGGGAGAGCTAACGAAAATACCTCCTTGTCAGAGGTCAGGATAGCTTAGCTGTGAATTAAAAGAAAGCTAGCAGATGGGCAAGTCATATGGAGAAACCAGTGATGGAGAAGCTCCTTCTATTATTAACAGAGCAAGAACTAGTATTGGAACATAGATGCATCAGCACCCTTAGGTACAAGCAGTGAAGTTAGTAAATTACTAGGATTGAAGGTAGGTTCTTATTTCTATTGGTGCTATGGATCTGGGAATAGCTGAGAAAGGAGTCACTTGTGGGAGAAGGGACTCAGGGACTATGTACATGTTCTCCTGTCCTCCAATGCTACTCTTTTTTCCATCCTGTTCATTGAGTTCTTTTTTTTAAGTGAGGCAATTGGGGTTAAGTGACTTGCCCAGGGTCATAAAGCTAGTAAGTGTTAAGTGTCTGAGGCCAGATTTGAACTCAGGTCCTCCTGACTCCAGGGCTGGTGCTCTATCCACTGCGCCATCTAGCTGCCCCCTTCATTGAGTTCTAAAAGACAGTTGTCCATCGTGCCTTTACTACAAATAAGGAACATCAGACAGTCTCACATTACTCAGTTAGCTTGGCACAAGTTTAAAGTAATTGCATTTTTTTCAGCGTTCCTTGTCATTCCCCCCTGCTTCCATTCATCAGTCCAGGGCTAGCCTATTGCCATTCACCTGCTTTAGCACTGTGGAAAAACAATGTACTTTCCCATTTGAGTTCCAGGATCACCCTTTTTGGCTTCTGGACAAATCTTCCTTCTTCATTGGCACCTGCCTCACCAAACCAGCTAATGCCCCCTGGGCTCTGACTCTAGGAATCTTGTTTCTGATCCCATTTCCTGGTCCTTGCTTTTAGGCCCCTCATGAGATGTTGTCCAAGCTCCTCCACTATTCATTCTGGAATGTCTAAATTCCTGTTTCCTCTTCTATTCTGCCGCTTTCGAAATTGTTTGTTTTTTAAAGATTACACTTTATTTTCAGTAAAGAAGTATTGTTTCTTTCTCTTCTACTTCCTTAGCCCCTACTGGAAAAGAAAAAAACAATACCCTTGTAAATATGTACCTAGTCAAGCCAAACGCATTCCCACATTGGCCAAGTCCCCAAATGTATGTCTCATGGTTCATTCTGCATTACTTTTGTGAGGAACTGGATAGCATGCTTTATCATGGGTCCTGTGGAATCTTGGGTGGTTATTATATTGATCAGAGCCCTCAAGTCTTTCAAAGTTGTTTATTTTTACAATGTTGTGGTTACCGTATAAATTATTTTTCTGGTTCTTCCCGCTACACTCTGTATCAGTTCATAAAAGTCTTCCCAGAGAGGCAGCTAGGTGGCACAGTAGATAAAGCACTGGTCCTGGATTCAGGAGGACCTGAGTTCAAATCCGGCCTCAGACATTTGATACTGGCTGTGTGACCCTGGGCAAGTCACTTAACCCTCATTGCCTCACAAAAATAAATTAATTAATTAATTAAAATTTTTTTTTAAAAGTCTTCCCAGATTTCTCAGAAACTGTTCTTTTCATAAATTTTTAAAGTACAATAGTATTCCCTCACATTTATGTATCATAATTCCCCAATTGGTAGGTACCCTCTTACTTTCCAGTTATTTGACAGTACAAAAAGAGCTGTTATAAAAATTTTTTCTTTCTTTAATCTATTTGGGGTACTGGCCTGGTAATGGTATGACTGGGTCAAGGGTATGTACAGTTTAATAATTTGGAGGGCACAGTTCTAAACTGATTATCAGAATGGCTGGACCAATTCACACCTCCAATAGAATTATACCCTTGGGTGCCTCTTTTCCCATAGCTTCTCCAACATTTGTCATTTTTGTCACCTTAATGACTGATCCAATTGTATTAGACCATCCTAGAGGACATTCAGGCATTTGTCTTAGCACCTATCTTTGATTAATATGAAGAAGCATAGCAGCTAGCTGCCAAATTTTATCCTGATCTTCCCTCATCTTTGACGGGGATATTACTTACCCTATTACGTCTTTCTCCTGAACATTCTCTTTTCTGAGATTTCTGTCCGATTCTAGAAATCTTGACAACTTGCATGGACATCTTGGAGATTGAAGTTTAATGTAACAAAACGACTTCCTAATGGTTATCTGAAAATATAATAGGCTGCCTTGGAAGGTGAAGGGCTCTTCTTCACCCAATGGCTTCAAGCAAAGACTGGGCTACCATTTATTGGAGAAGTTTGAGATGGGATTTGTATATAGGTACAGATCAGAGCAGAGGGCCTCCAAGGCCTCTCACAACTCTGAAATCCTTTGGTTTTGTGGGAAGGGAGCCTGACCTGGCTTGCTCTGTCAACTCTCTAGCAATCTCTTTTTTCATTCACCCATGAAATGTAATAGTGTTTATCACCCTCCTATCTCTGCCAGATAGTTGTCGTGCCTTCCACGTTTGTACATTCATTCATTCTTCCGGTGAAGATTAATGTTATCTCCTCACTTACGTGGAAAGTGAAAGTATAGCTGTCTCTGCATAGCATCAGAAATCTATTGTTCAAAAAAATATATCGTTCATACTCTACAAATTAGATTTACCAAACATTTATTGAGTACCTTCTATGTGCAAGGCACTGTGCTAGGCATGGAAACCAAAACCAATAATGGTCTCGACCCCCAAAGAGTTTATAGTCCCCAGGGATAATAACAAAGACACATAAATAACTAAACTATGAAAGAGAATATGATAAGTGTAAAGAAGTGGTCCAGACAGTGTTATTAAAAATTTGATCACTTTCAGCTGGGGGAATCAGAGAAGACTTCATGGATGAATTTGTGTCTGAACTAAGCTTTGAAGGAAGATTTCAAAAAATAAAATCCTTGTCAGTAATTTTAGAAGAAAGGAAAGGAAAGAAGCAGCTATCAAATGACTAGTATAGACCCAGAACTATCCCAAGTGCTTAAAAAAACACAAATATTATCTTATTTGATCTTTATAACAACCTTGGGAGGTTGGTGCTGTTATTTTTTTATAAAGATTTTTATTTATTTATTTATTTGTTTATTTTTTGCAGGGCAATTAGGGTTAAGTGACTTGCCCAGGGTCACACAACTAATGCGTGTCAAGTGTCTGAGGCTGGATTTGAACTCAGGTTTTCCTGAATTCAGGGCCAGTACTTTATCCACTGCACCACCTAGCTTCCCCCATTGGTGCTGTCATTATCCCCATTTTACAGTTGCAGAAACTGAGGCAGATAGAGGAAAAGTGACTTACCCAGGTCACAAAGCTAGTGTCCAAGGTGGGATTTGACCCTAGATCTTCCTGATTACAGGCCCAGTGTTCTATCCAATGCAACACCTACCTGCCCTGAGATTTTGAATATAAATAACAAAACCAAATAATTTTAGTGAAACTTTTATAGCAGATTTGCCTGTCATAAAAAACTAATATGTTTGTTTTAAGTTTAAGCCCAGGGCCACCCCAAGGCCCTAAATTTGCTAAGACCAGGTCTGATCTTGGGGGATTGACCCAAGCTAATTTTCTCTTTTTGTTGATTACTCTAATCCAGAGTATACCTGCGGGGCCGGGGGGGGGGGGGGGGGGGGGATATCTTCCCCGAAAATTTAGGAATAACTCACACCTATATTTGTCCAAATGTGGGTAACAGGATCCCTAGCTCCCATATCAGCCCTGAAAGGATAGCCTTTGTTTTACCCTATAGAAAACGCAGAAAACAGAAAGGGCTTTTGTTGTTGTTTTAGTTCAGTCGTGTCCAATTCTCCATGACCCCATTTGGGGTGTTCTTGGCAAGGATACTGGAGTGGTTTGCCATTTCCTTCTCCAGCTCTTTTTACAGATGAGGAACTGAGGTAAACAGGGTTAAATGACTTGCCCAGGGTCACACAGCTGGTAAATGTCTAAGGCCGGATTTGAACGCTGGAAGATGAGACTTACTGACTCCAGGCCCAGCACTCTAACTTCTGTGCCACCTAGCTATCCCTCAAAGGGCTCCACATGGTTATTAATGAATACAGATAATCACCCAAAGTAATCACAGAAATCTATAAATAGATACAGAAGACCCCTCAAGCTCTCATCCAACCCATGATCTCTCCTGGGAAGTGAATTGAACTTGGAGTTGTCACTGGGTCAGCTTGACTCTCCAGTGAAATCCTCTCCCCCACAGTCCTAAAATCTCCTTCTCAGTTGTTAGTGACACTGTTTCAGACTCCCCCATAGTGTAATAGACTCTGGGACTGTTGGACAAGAAACTCTCCTTCCCTCCATCCCTGCACCGTCTGAATACTTGTTTTAATAGCGGGGTGTCATGAAAGTCAGGACAGTCTGTTTCTGAAAGAGAATGGAGGAAGAGGGCTTAGTTGGCCATGATTTGGAAAAGATGCCCCAGACAAAAATATGATCTTTTAGGCTTTTGTCAATGTTCACTTCCACCTGGTATGTGAGTGAGTTTAAAGATGTGGGAAGCAACGTGTAGCCCACCACAAGCCCTACTGCACAATGCCCACATGCAAGCCCATACTTAGCCTCAGGGCTCAGCTTCTACCTCCTTTGCCTATCAGCCACTCCTGAAAGATATTCCTCATTCTGGTTCCAACTTGGATTTTTCATCTTAACTCATGCATTCCCTTCTAGGGATCATGCCTTCTAGCCAAACTTTCATCTACAATGCTTATTCTGCCCTCTCCCACCTCCCTGCTTTTGCTCATGCTGTGCCCCATCCCAATAGCACACTTCCTTCCCACTCCAAGTTTCTTCCCATTGAATGTTCCTTCCTTCCGGGTCCAACTCGGGGGCCACCTCATTCGTGAAATCTTCCTTGCAACACACTCTTTATGACCACTAAACTGAGACTCCTCTAGCTCTCTTATAACTTTGGGTTTGTTTTTTATATTGTTGTCATTGTTGCTGTTTGTCCTTCGTTCATTTTTTTTGGGGGGGGGCAGGGCAATGAGGGTTAAGTGACTTGCCCAGGGTCACACAGCTAGTAAGTGTCAAGTGTCTGAGGTCGGATTTGAACTCAGGTCCTCCTGAATTCAGGGCTGGTGCTTTATCCACTGTGCCACCTAGCTGCCCTGTCCTTTGTTCTTGAAGAAGAGGACCGTGACATTGGGAGAGGTGATGTCATGACTTGTAGTGAATTGGATTTAAGTGAGGGAAGGCTGTGCAAAATCACTAGCCTCACTCTTCTCCAGGGCCATCTAGATCCAGTGGCAAGATCTACATCAGGATGACTAGAAATGGCACCAGATGTTTGAGACAAAATCTTTTAAAAACTGATATACTTTGTTTTTATTTTCCAATTAACAAACATTTTTCTTATATCTTTCCTGCCAAATAAATAAACAAATAAATCCTCGTGACAAAAATGCATAATCAAGCAAAACAAACCCCTCTCCTAATCTCTTTGCACAATAAACACTGATGCAAGCCAGGGATAGGGGCTCCAGTCTCCATACTCCATACTCAAGGGCTGTCCCTTTTACCTGGCAGGTCACACTCAATATCTTTCCTAAGCTCCTACATGAATGCTGCTTCTCCTACTGTTCACTAACCCTAATGATGCCCAAGCACTCATCCACCCAGTCTGTCTTTTACCACCTTCAAACCACATGTAGTGCCACATACCCCAGCTCTTAGCCTATTTCCTGGTGCTCCTCAGCATCTCGTGAGAATTGTAGTCACTGGCTTCCTTCTCTAGCCTCCCCATGTGGAGGTGGAAATCTTCCTGATCAAAAGGGCAATATCCAGACCTGTCTTCCCACCTCAGCTCTTCCTGGGCTCCTGAGTATTGTCTATATAATAGAACTGCACTGTGTGTCTCAACAGAGCAATTTTGGGGACTTTTTAGGTGGCTTGTAATGAGATTGCCTTGTATAGAGAGTCCACAATAAGTTCCAATGGTGCACCCTCTTTTATGAACCAAATTTGACGTTTACCCAAGGAGCATCTAGGTGGCTCAGTGGATAGAGCATTGGAACTCAGGAAGGCCTGAGTTCAAAGCTGGCCTCAGACACTCACTAGCTATGTGACCCTAGGCAAGTCACTTAACCCTGTTTGCCTCAGTTTCCTCATCCATAAAATGAGCTGTAGAAGGAAATGGCTCTTTGCCAAGGAAACCCCAAATGGGATCATGAAGGGTCAGACTTCACTGAAATGACTAAACGACAACAATGACCCAAGTCAAAGTCCTCAATAGTGAGACTGTATATCACAGAAATTTAAGGATCAGTCCCTAACATCAATGCCTTCCATAAGATGTGGGCAGAGAGCTCTCACCAAGAGGCTCATCAGAATGGGAAATGTGTGCACCCCAGTATCTGTAGATAAGATCAGACATAACAGCATCTGTTCAGACAGATATCACTTTTCCTCTACTTCTAGATTGGATGTGAAAGATGGAAGGATTGAACAAGATATCATGAGGGAGAATGCTAAGATAACTTGGAGATTGTAAGCCCAAGTGCCTAGGAAAATGGAGCCATAGCCCTGGCCAAGGCGAAGGGAAGGGTTTTGTTTTGTTTTGCTTTGTTTTTGGTGGGGGGGAGTTGAATTTAGTTTTAGACATGTTGCATTTCAGGAGACAGTTGCACATAGAGGCAGAAATATCCAGTGGGCATCTGGAAATATGGGTTGCTCTTAATGGAGAGGGAGGACTATAGGTTTCAGGATTATCTGCACAGGGGTAAGAATAGAAGTAATGATGATGGGTCAACTTATAGCAACTTTAGAAGTCATTGGATTGCCCATGGAAAGTGTAGAGGGAGAAGAGAAGTGGGCTAAAAATATCTATCACCTTTGAGAACACTGCCATGTAAGGGATGAGATGAGAATAGACAACCAGCAAGGGGAGTTAAGAAGGAACAGTCACAGAGGTAAGAGGAAAAGCAGAGGATTGCAATGTCACCAAGATATGCAAGATGGACCAACTAGGAAGAACATTCTATTTCAAAATTAATTAGGATAAAGCCCCCAAACTGTCATGATATTTCATAGACTTAGTGTCAGTTGATTTTGAATATTCAGTTAACACTAAAGTCCTGGCCTTGTATACTATTACATTTACGACACTACTCAAAAATTACTCCAAGATTCTCTGCTTCTGTCTCAGACCTTTGCTATCCTCCATGCCTAGAATATATTCCCTCCTCATCTTGGCCTCTTGGGAGCCCAGCACCATCAAAGGTTCAGCTCTGATTTGATCTCTTATAGGAAGCCTTTCAGATTCCACCTTCCCTCCTTACCAACCCCCTCACCTCAATATTAGTGTTAACTCCCAGCTCAAATTACCCAGTACATATTTCTGTAACACATGGACATGATAGTATCTTACAATGAGTTTATACTTACTCTGGTTTCAAATCTAGGAACAGATATTTCTAAGAGGTAACTTGGTATAGCAGAAGGAAGGTCTGAGTTCAGATTCTGATTCTAACACATACTGGTAGCATGACCCTAGATAAGACGCTTAATCTCTTGGTGACCCAGGCAACTCTCTGACTACATATTACAGAACAGTTGCTGATCTGCCCCACTATAGAGAGCTTTCTTATTTATGCACACTCTTCCCTTGGTTCTGGATACTATCCAATTTAATTCAACAAACATTTATTAAGCACCTACATTTATTAAGCAGCCTAAGATCACATTAGCTTTTCTGGCCATCATGTCACATTGTTGACTGAGAGTGAGCTTGTGATCCACTAAGACCCATAGATCTTTTACATGTTATAAGTAAAATGTAAACTCCTTAAGGGCAGGGGTTGTTTTTCATTTTGTCTTTGTATCCCCAGTACCTAGCACAGCGCTAAGACATATTAAATTCTTAATAAATGCTTATTGAAATGGATTGCTACAACAATCACTATTTGCTTGCTTATAGAGAACCTATGATAGAGACTTCTGAGCTTATATTGGTCTGATCAGCCATGTCATTTCGGTCCTCTTTGAGTATGAAGGACAACAACAGCAATACCACTTGCTTGCAACACATGAACATAATGGTGTTTTACAATGAGTCTATACCTACTCTAGTTTCATTTAAGGAATTTATGATCAAGAAATTAATAGAGACAGAATGACATAGTGGATAGAGAGCTAAACTCATACTCAGTAATCTAGGTTCAAGTTCCTGCCTCTGACACATGCTGACTGTGTGACCCTGGGCAAGTCACTTAACCTTCTAAGGCAACTCTCTAAGTTGCAGAACATTTTGCTGATCTGCATTGTTAGAGGGAGTTTCTTCACTGTCTTCCCAACACCAATGAAATCATAGGTGTGGATCCCCCAAAGGAAAATAATAGACCAGAACTTTATCTGGAGTGTCACCTTAGCATTCTACCTACCCTACTGTGCTGTATTCAGCTCAGGCAGTATCTAAATGGGAATCTTTTGTAGGACAACCCAGACAAGAAGTCATGAAGCTTCCAGCTGAAGACCAATAAGGTTAGGGAACTCTCTATCTCCTGAATAGTTAGCAATCCATTCCACTTTTTTTTTTTTTTGGATGAGGCAATTGGGGTTAAGTGACTTGCCTAGGGTCACACAGCTAGTAAGTGTAAAGTGTCTGAGTCCGGATTTGAACTCAGGTCCTCCTGAATCCAGGGCCGGTGCTCTATCCATTGTGCCACCTAGCTGCCCCTCCATTCCACTTTTGGGCTGCTGATTGTTAGGAAATTTGTTTTTCCCCACCCTGAGCATCAACTCTCAATCTGCCTCCTAGCAACTTCCATTCATTGCCCCGGGTTCTGTTCTCTCAGGTGACAGCCCTTCAAATACTGGAAGACAGCTATTATTTCTGCCTGTCTTTCCGCATCCAGGCTAAAGATCCTTAATTCCTTCAATTAACCCTTATAAGTCATGGTCCTTACTCCCCTTTCCATCTTGGTTGGGTAGTTCTGTCTCTAGTTCTGTCAATGCCCTTCCTAAAAAGAACAGAACAGAAAACAATTATTTCAGAAATAATCTGACAAGGGCAGAGTAAAATAGGACTGCATGTTCTGGATATTAAATTCAAAGCAAAAAGAATTTATTAAGTATCCAATATAATGCAGCCTAAGATGTCATTAGGTTTTTTTTCAGCTTCCATGTAGCACTGATGACGTATTGATCTTGTCATTCACTAACATCCTTAGATCTTTTATTCCATAAATAGTCATCTAGCTTCTCCATCCTGTACTTATACAGTTGATTCTTGAATGAGTTTGACCATATTTAGCCCTATTAAATTTATTCTTGTTAGATCTGACCAATTGTTTTAACCCGTTGAGATTATTTGTATTTGAACTGGATTCTCTATTCTATTCACTAACCCTCCAAACTTGCAATCATCTACAAATTTGAAAAGTATCCATCCCATCTCTGCCTCCATCTAAGTCACTGATAAACATCTTGAATAACATTGGGACAGGGACAGAAGCCTTAGGCTTTCCACTAAATACCTCCCTCCAAGTTGATCCATTAATGACAAGTTCTGGATCTCACCTAGCCCAAACCTGTTCATCTCACTGACAAGGATGACACTAGAAATTGTCAAATGTTGAGTTGAAATCCAGGCATATTATAGCTGTTGCATTCCTTCATCTACCATTTTAGTGACCCTGTCAAAAAAAAAGACAAGCTAAGGACTGGCATAACCTGCTTTTGCAAAAACTACATGTACTATTTATTATTACAGTTTCTAGTACTAAATGTTCACAAATTGTCTCTTTAAGAATGTGTTCCAGGGGGCAGCTAGGTGGCACAGTGGATAAAGCACTGGCCCTGAATTCAGGAGGACCTGAGTTCAAATCCAGCCTCAGACACTTGACACTTACTAGTTGTGTGACCCTGGGCAAGTCACTTAACCCTCATTTCCCAGCCAAAAAAAACCAAACAAACAAAAAAAAACCCGATATGTTCTAGAATATGGTCAGAAATTGAAGTCTAGCTCACCAGCTCCTAGCTATAGATTCTTCCCTATTCTTTTTTTTTTCTCAAAAAAAGAAAGAAAAATCAGGATAATATTTGGTGGTTTCTAGTCCTGTGGCAATGACTCTGCAAATCTCTACATTTTTTTCAATGTCATTTATTATGGGGGCAGCTAGGTGGCGCAGTGGATAAAGCACCGGCCCTGGATTCAGAAGGACCTGAGTTCAAATCCGGACTCAGACACTTAACACATACTAGCTGTGTGACCCTGGGCAAATCACTTAACCCTCATTGCCCCGCAAAAACAAACAAAAAAACAAAACAAAACAAAACATTTATTATGAATGGCTCAGCAATCACCTTCAATGGTTATTTCAAACACTTGGAATGTAGCTCATCAAGGCCTGACTCACTCATCTCAAGAAGGGCAGATAGGAGTTCTCTTTCTCCTCATTCATTGTAAACTTCAACTTCCCCTCAATGACTTCTTATCTACAAATATCATTCTACTGGGTAGAGAAAGCAGAAACAAGAGTTGAGTAGTTCTGCCTTCTTTCTGCCTTCTCTGTTAACATTATCCCATCCCCACCCCCACCCCCCAGCAGAGATGTTATCCATTACTTATCTTCTTGCTTGCAACACAACTGAATAAACCTTTTTTTGGTAGCTCACAGAGTTCATTGGCTTTTTAGCACTCCAGCACTCACACCAATCTTGTATATTCCCCTTCCATTTCTTGTCTTTACTTCCATCTTCTCTATAAGTCTTGTAAAAATTTAAGAAGGTCAATAAATTTACCATGCATTTACCCATATCAGATTCCCCAGGGCATCTTCCCCCTAGCTTCCTGACAATTAGAATAATTTGGTTTTGCATCACTTGAATTTTCTTCTTTAGTATTTCCCATCTCTTTTTTAAAACTAACTTTCCTTGTAGAATTTTAGGCCTCAAGAACTTACCTCTCCTCATGTCCTAACCAACCTATACTATTTCCTAATTTTTCCTTACCTGAATCTGTTTAATAGAAGGGCACATCTCTATTGGATCCCCCCATTCATGAAGGATACATATTCAAGAAGAAGAAGTAAAAATTATATCTTTCTGAGGCTTTGGGAATGTCTTTATATTGCTAGTCTGTGAACATCAGTACAGTTTATTCATGCATGATTACATTCCAAGTGTATGTTCAAGAAGACATGTGAATGATTCTATAGGCTGATTTGCAGCAGCTGGGGAAAAACTTATTTTTACCAAGGAAATAAATATCATCTAGATTGTGACCAACTGTATAATCTGCCCTAATGTTTCTAAATTGAAATCAACTGACCGTATTGATTGCTTTTCCTATACATTTTATGTCCATTTTCCGTGTCCAGGTAGGTCATAGGCATTATAGTATGTAACTTGGGTCAAAAGCTCTTAGAAGACACAAAGGTACACTCCCCATACCCCCAATCAAAATCTAGGAAACTCACTATATTACACTGCCCTGAGTACTGTCACCAACACTCCTTACAAATTCATAGTTTATAAACTCAAAGAAGAAAAGTCATATTTATAGGTAAAAATAAGAAAAATAGGACTCAGAACTCATGATTGGTTGATAACAAATATACACTAAGTGCTTACTATGTTCCAAGCACAGGGGATACAAATAGAATAACAGAAAGACAGTTTCTGGTCTCAGGGCATTTACATTCTCGTGAAGAAAAATAAGACAAAAAGGGACTGGGGTGTTGGTGGGAATGAAGGATCCCCAGCAAGGACATGGTGGTAAAGTCCTTCCATTCAGAAGCACAGTTGGTCTGAGTCCATCCCCAAAATGGAAGCGCCCCCAAAGAAATTCACCAATGGGAGAAGGTAGCTGGCCAAGTGAAAGGACACTGATAGACATTCCAGAGTGATAACTCATGGAAATTGATGATGCCCACCAAAGAATAACCCTTCCCCAGATACCTAAATAGCTTTAGTTCTTTGCAATTACACTATAAAGAGTTTCTGGAAGGTGGAGTCACTCCTAGTCCCTCAGGATGTGGCTCCTCCTGTAATTCTTCAAAACTCCCAGCAGGTGGCATCAGTGCCACTACCCATTCTGGCTCGCTCTTTACTAGAGAAAAGTAATTTTAATTTTTTTTTTTTATGGTAGATCCTGTCCCAGTTTTGCTGAAGAGACTACACCAATGTTTCCTTTATCATGGCAAGAAATCCAGTGCTCCCTAAATTATATCTCAAATGCATTGCCTTGTATTACAGCCCCAGATAACTTTTGACCTTACAGAACTTTGTCCCCGGTGTATGTCTCTAATCTCTAGGTGAATCTCCATCACTGACAACCAGGTAGGGAAAAGATGACTCTAAACCCCTTCCCATCTCCCATCCTTTAGCACCTGGGTGGTGCATCTCCCACCAGAGTCCTCCTTACAGTCTAAAAATTGGACAGAACACCTTTCTTCCTGATTTTCTGTAGTTCCCTTTGAGTTTTTTTGAGTGGGATTAGGTGAGATTAACCAAATTACCTGGAGCTTTTTCTCACCATATCTAGGATAGAGGAGATAGGTGGGGCAAGCTGTACACCAAGAGGGTAGAGAGAAAAAGAAAAGAAACAGTTCCTGCTACAGGTATTAGTGTAGAAAGAGCAGGTTTGGAGCAGAGAGATAACCGAAGTTTATAGAGACTGGAAGCTTTCAAACCTTTCTGTATGCAATACTCCATGACACTGTCTCTTTCCATTGCTTCTAATGGCTTCAAAGGGTTCCTAGGAGACACCTAAGTGCAATGATGTACATGAAACTCCAGGAGAGCCCAGAAGCCTCTATTACCCTGCAGACAGCTTTGGCTCATGTATATCCAACATCCGATGGAATTAAAATCCTAAATGGTGAAGGCTCATCTTACCTAAGGGACTGACTCTCTTTCTCTTTCATCTCTATTCCCAAGCCAGCTGGGATGAGCTGGCATCCCTTAACCCGGAGGGCTGAGGATGGCCTTCTCAAGAGTCCCAGACTTCGTCAGCTGAGGGCCAACAGCAGTGGAACTCACTAGAAATCAGCGCTATCCAAAAATTAAGTGACCTTTGGAAAATCTCCAAGGCTTGTTTCTTCATATTGGCATGTACACAGGAGAGTGGTTGATAACCAGTGACCTTTTCCCAAAGTCATCCTTAGAACTGTCATTTCCAGATCACCTGCTGAGCACAGGGAAGAAAAACCTACATCTCATCTGAGGTCTCCTAGCATTGCAAAATCTCCACTAGCAATACTCACTGCAACAGTCTCCTGAATTTTATTTTTCAAATGAGAAAGAACATCCCCATTTCTTGCAAATGGTCACCATCAGCCTGCAACAATTGGACTTGGGGACTCTAACTTTTTATGCACCAGGCAGGATCTGGCTTATTGTAGTTGCTCAATAAATATTAAATTCTAACCCTGTATTCCCACTTCTTTGTCTGCTGCCTTCATGTTTCTTCAGTGCCTTTGATACTTGGGCTTATGAAACTGAGGTAGGAACCTTTATTCTGACTTAATATTGGGCACATTTAGAAAAGGCAGAATTGTAAGAGAAAGAAATGTAATAATGGGGATTTAGAGATTAAAGCAATTTAGCCAGGAGAGCACAAATATAAATAATGGAAATAAAACTTGACTTGGATCCTAATGTAATTTCTCCATGCATTTGAGAACCCTAGGAGAGGGCCTGCCCACTTGGCCCAAGTAAAACTTAACCAGCATGTAACAGAAAATAATGGCCAAGGAAGGAACGGAGAGACAGAGCAACTACTAAAATCGAATGTAGCCATTAAAAAGAAGCTTGCCTTTCTGCATATCCATTTGAAGTAAACTTTAAAACATATGTACTACTGTACATATTTCCAGCCAATCCTGGAGCATTTCTTACATGGGACTCTCCTTACTGGTGAAGAGAATATTCTACCAAAAACTGTACTCCTCACAGTGGTAGAGAACATCTTCGAGTCGAGATTCTCTACACTAGTTAGGAGAGTTTTATGTAACATACTCCAGACTTGGCTGGAAATCTGGTTTACATTCAGCATTATAAAACAGATTTCATCTTGAAGAGGAAGCTAAGCAGAATGGGGATGAGGATGGAGATGGGGATAGGAACTGGGACAGGGGCAAGAACAGGGATGGGGATGGGCAAGAAGGGGGTGTGTTGGGGTGAAAGGAAATAACATTCACATATGTCTTCTTCGGTAGAGCAGAATGATGCCCCAAAGGGAAAAGTGGCTTGCAGACAAACCATGGGAAAAACCAGGTGTGTATTCAGAAACCAAACTCAGAGCTTTTTTTTTTCTTTTTCTTTTTTTGTGGGGCAATGAGGGTTAAGTGACTTGCCCAAGGTCAAACAGCTAGTAAGTGTCAAGTGTCTGAGGCTGGATTTGAACTCAGGTTCTCCTGAATCCAGGGCCGGTGCTTTATCCATTGCATCACCTAACTGCCCCCTGACTTTCCAGAACTTTTATCCATTAGACCAGTACTTCCTTCATTTTGTGGGAAAGGAGATGTGTGTTCTGGGAAGTGATTTTTACTCTGACAAAATAAAGTAAGGAGATAAACCTTAGGGAAGAGAATGAGAGAGAGAGAGAGAGACTGAGGAGAGGAAGGCAATGACACAGGAGCAGTCACGGCAGAATTCAAGGCCAGAGGCACATTAATAGTGGTGGCTACATTCCATAGGACTGACACAGTTAAGAACACAGAAACTATACAATCCAACTGATTGTACAACACACTGTTCCCCACCTCTGGCCAGAGAGGTATAGATTTAGGGTACAGAATGATACAGAGATTTTTTAGATGTAGCCAAGGCAGGGATTTGTTTTGCTTGACTTTGCATGTTTGTTACAAGGGTTTTCTTCTTTTTTTCCCCATGGCAAGGAAAATGGTGGAAAGAAGATAATAGATTTTTTAATTAAAATTTTTATTTTAATTTTTAAAAATACTTGTAGCTTGATTTACATTTATCTCCCTATCCCAGGCCATCAGGAGGCAGACCAAAATAGCTCTTCCCCCTTTCTTGTTGATTGACCAGCATCCCAGGTATGAGCTTTTGCCCATAGAAGCCCATAAGCAACATGTAAAGACCAACCCTTCCATTGGACTTGACTTTTCCCACCCAATACACCAATTTTTGTAGTTGTCGAAAGAGGGAGGCTATACTCTGTAGTCCTGTTTTGCCCCATCCATAATTGCTTACCTGAACACTCAGGTCCCAAGTTATCTATTGTACCGGATAGGGAACATTATCTATCTGGTGACCAGAAGGTTTATTGCAATGGCCTCCTTTCAGAAAGAGCTGAGAAGATGAGGGGACACTGATGTCTTGACTTGCATGGAGATTAACAAGAGAAATAAGGTTGGTAACATCCTGGCCTGAAGGCAGCACTGTGACCCCTTGGAGCAGGTAGCATGTGGGGCCCTAGCAATGGGAAACAACAGGGAGGGGACAATAGCACAGAGAGACAGGCCCATAAGAACCCCTTATTTATTGTTATTTTTCTGATGAAGCTTCCTCCACTTTTTACAAGGAGGAGGGGATTGGAAGTGCCACCCAGGTCATTGAGAACCAGGGGTCAAGGGGTGGACTGCTATAGTCCAGGAGGCTTTGACCCCAATCAGGCAGCTTGAATTACTCCCCCAGGAGATAGGTTGATTTGTACCCTAGCTGTCAGCTCTGGGCAAAGGGGATGTGGGATGTGGGGGGAGTGTATGGATGGTATAAGAACCAGGCTTGGGCTTCTGGTCTTCTTGGAACAGACCAAACAGATGTCCTAGTGGCCTGTGGGGGGAATAGAGGGAATGGAAGGAAGTGGTGCTCAGCTGTCCCTCTAATCAGGAAAGTAATTATTTACCGGAATCCTTGAGCCCTTAGTCCTTCATTGCTGCAGATTAGCAATCCCTCCTCCATTAGACTTTTCTTCTTCCTGAATATGAGTGCATCTACTCTATTACAGCTAAGTGAATTAATTAGGTTTGGGAAATTTTAACAGTGGAAAGGAAATATGGTGTGAGAATGTGTTGTCATCTGGAAAGAAACCTGGTCAGCAAATGCTCAGGAGGTTTGGGTGTCTACACAGAATATTGAAGGGAAATGTGGAAGGGCAGGGAGGACGGAGTTGAAGAAATACATGATCAACATTAACTTGGGACAGCTAGGTGGCGCAGTGGATAGAGCACCGGCCCTGGAATCAGGAGGACCTGAGTTCAAATCTGGCCTCAGACACTTAACACTTACTAGCTGTGTGACCCTGGGCAAGTCACTTAACCCCAATTGCCTCACTAAAAAAAAAAAAGAAAGGAAGAAAGAAAAAAAAAAACATTAACTTAGTGCTGGCTGAAGGAGAAGGACATTTTTTCCAAAGGTATGTGAGTAATTCAGTTTACAAGACAGGTAAAGAGTAAATTGGATTCTTCAAGTCTGTCATAAGTTGACAAAACTATGCCTGAAAATTCATTTTATTTGCTAGGTATTCTATAATCACCAGAGTCCAGGGGCATGCTGGTAAATGTTTAACCAGGGGCTCTTCTGAAGAAAAAACAACAACAACAACAATATGCATGACACCTGACATACCTTTAAATTTAATTTTCATTATTCACATTTTCTCCATCACTTTCTGAGGTCTAGACAATCAAAAAAATAAGAACTGAAGCCCTGCTTTATAGTGTTTGATTTGCTGATTTCCAGAGTATAAAGATTCACATTAAAACTTTAGCAGTCAGCTCTGGTGAAGTAGTATGAGCTAGGATGGGGCGCACCCCTGCCAGCATTCCTTGATAGTTGATAATACCACTTGGAAACAGTGGTGCCAAATGTTGGCCCAAATTGCTAATGAGATTTTCCATTGCTTTAAGAGGGGCAGAGTGTTTGGGACTGTGGTGGGGATCCTAGGTAATTACTAACTGGTAATCCTGTTGTACCTTGTCAGGTCAGACTGAATCTGAAGTATTGTGTTCAGTTCTGGTCACCACAGTTTAGGAAGGACATTGATAAGCTAGAGAGTGTCCAAAGGAGGACAACCAGGTCCTAAATCCATGCCAGAGAAGGATTGGTTCGAAGGAACTGGTAATGTCTGTCCTAGAGAAGAGAAGACTTAGGTAGCATATAACTGTCCTTCAGCACTTGAAGGTCTGCCACTTGTGCTTTGTTACTATTCAGTCATGTCCAACTCTTTGTGACCTCATTTTGGGGTTTTCTTGGCAAAGATACTGGAGTGGTTTGCCATTTCCTAATCCAACTTATTGTACAGACGAGGCAGCAGAATCAGGGGAGAATAGGAGGCTTACATGAAATATTACATAGGTAGAAATGACAGGACTTGGCAACTGATTGGATAACAGAGCAATGAAAGAACCATCTATATAAATAAAGATTATTCAGCAGTGATATGAAAGAGTGACTGAAGTGGGGAATGAATGGATCAGGAAGATCTGTTAGGAGGTCATTGCAATTGTCAAGGCTCTTTAGTAATAAGGCTCTGTGCTATGCAGGTGGTGATGGGAGGAGGGAGGAGAAGATGGGTGTGAGAGGCATTGCAGTGATGCCTCCAACAGGTCTTGGGAATGCATTGGACATGAGGTGAGAGAGAAAGAAGAATCAATGACAGCCATCCCCCGCCACCCTGGTTTCAAACATGGGAGACTGAGTGAATAGTGGCAATTGAAGGAGACTGAAGTAAAGAGGAGAAACAGGGCAAGGATTGTCTTTTGTCTCTTATGTTTCACCAGTGCTTGACACAATGCCCAACACATAGTAGGTGCTTATTGACTAACAACAGGTCTCAGTGGGTTTTTTTTGGATGCAACTTGAATCATAGTTTCAAATGCTGTCAAGAGCTGTGGTGTTCGGTTGTTTTTCAATCATGTCCAACTCTTTGTGAAACAGACGCAAACACGGTTAAGTGATTTGCCCAGAGCCACACAGCTAAGTATCTGAGGCTGGATTTGAACTCAGGTCTTCCTGACTCCCAGGTCAATACTCTGTCCATTGTGCCACTTAGCTACCTCAAGAACTGTGATCCCTTTGACAAATCTATGAGTATAGAACGAACTTCTGAATGCTACAGAGACGTGAAATTATCTTCTTTTAGACTTCTTACCTGAAGTCAGTTAAAAATAAGAATATGAAGCTGACTAAAGGAAAGCGCTGGACTGTATTTCAAATTGCCTAACAGAGAAATAAGTGGGTTAAGTGTCTGGTTACAGAAAGTGAAAGCAAGCCAGGAGACTGAAGAAATTATATCAAGGCTGGGATTTTTGCAACTTCTCATCTTCAACAGGTGGTTGCTAATAATATCTTTGCTCATGTGAGTTCTTTAAAGAGTATAGGTTCTGAATATGTATATAAAAAATGTGACATTTCAAAGAACTGCCCCTGAAACTCTACAAAAGAATGTTTGTCATTAGCCAGCCAGCTAAGAACACCTAGTTAGTGCCCACTTTGTACAGGAGCCTAGAGGTGAAGACAAAGTGAGGATTTCGATAACAGAAACTGTCCCTTCCCTTTGGGAACCTACACTTAATAGAGAGAAAGGACAGATCAAAATAAAAACACATGGATATATAAACCACAAAATGGATTCAAGGGGGTGGCTAGGTGGCGCAGTGGATAAAGCATCGGCCCTGGATTCAGGAGTACCTGAGTTCAAATCCGGCCTCAGACACTTGACACTTACTAGCTGTGTGACCCTGGGCAAGTCACTTAACCCCCATTGCCCCGCAAAAAAAAAAAATGGATTCAAAACATGCCCCCATTATGGCTATACCTGATTACTCAGGGGTAGCATTAGCAACTGGGCACAGTCAAGGAAGGCTTAGAGAAGGAGATGAATCATTGCTATCTATATTTGATATAATAAGATCAACATGTTATTTTTTGAAAACTTGGGCAAATGTTCGTTTTTTAATTTTTAAATAGTATTTTGTTGTTTTTCCAAATATGTCTAAAGATAATTTTAAATTCATTTTAAAAATTTCAATCCCAAATTCTCTCCCTCTCTCTTCTCCTTCCCCCTTTCCTTCCTTGAGATGTCAAGTTTGATAGAGATTATACATGTGCAATCATGAAAAACATATTTCCATATTAGTCATGCTGTAAAAGAAGACAGACATGGGGCAGCTGAGTGGAACAGTGGATAAAGCACTGGCCCTAGATTCAGGAGGACCTGAGTTCAAATCTGGCCTCGGACACTTGACACTTATTAGCTGTGGGACCCTGGGCAAGTCACTTAACCCTCATTGCCCTGAAAAAAAAAAGACAGACAAAAACACACACAAAAATATAAAGTGAAAAATAGTATGCTTCAATCTGCATTCAGACTTCATCAGTTCTTTCTCTACATGTGGGTAGATAGCATTTTTCATCATTGAATTGTCTTGGGTCAGCAAATGTTCATATTACAAATTTTTTTGACAAAGTGAAGAAAAGAAAGAGTGATGTTTTGAAATTCCAACAGAATGGTTGTTCATTCATTCATTCAAAATGTATTTATTAAGTATTTGTCACGTGCAGGCCACTGTGCTAGACTGAGAGAGAGAAAAAAGTCATCCCTGCTCTCAAGCAACTTACACTCTAATAGGGCACTTGTTAGCAAGTTTCTGTTCTTAGTAAGGAAAGAAGATGAAAACACAATTAAAATGAGATTCAACAGTCATTTGTAGATTTAAAAAAAAAATCAATCTGGAGGGCAGCTAGGTAGCGCAGTGGATAAAGCACCGGCCCTGGATTCAGGAGGACCTGAGTTCAAATCCAGACTCAGACACTTGATACTTACTAGCTGTGTGACCTTGGGCAGGTCACTTAACCCTCATTGACCCACCAAAAAAAAAATCAATCTGCTCACTTTTCCAGTTAACTGTAGTTAAAAACCAACCAACCAATCACCTATTGGTGTAGTGGTTAGCAAGCTACTTTCAAAACCAGGGGGACATAGGCTCAAATCCTGACTCTAACCTCATTAATCCCCTTAGCAATCCTCTAAGACAGGGATTCTTAACGTTTTTGAGTCATGGACCCTTTCGGCAGTTTGGTTGCCTGACAAACATTATCAAAACACTGCCAGGGTGCAGCATGAACCAAATTTAAATGTAATTGGGAAAGATTGAACAAAATAAATATACAATAAAACACAGATACTATGATACTTTAGGTCAATGTGCCAGGGGCAAAGATCTTCAATATGAACTAGCGGTCCCTGTTTCTACAGGAATTTGATACCACTGGTATATAATGGACTCTTAAGACTGTGAGCTTCTTGAAAGCAATAACTGTGGGGGGGTTTTTGTCCTTTTTTTGTATCCCCACTACTTAGCACAGTGCCTGGTAAATAGTAGGTGCTTACTAGATGTCTCAATAGACTTGCTGACCTTGGAATGTTTTTAAACGCATAAAATAAGATATAAAGGATTACAAAGGAAATCAGTTATATTGAAATGCAGTTATCAAATTTTTAAAAAGAAAGTTCACAGACCTCAGGTTAGTCTATAAGTTCCAGAGAACATAATGGCCTGCATTGGTAGGGTGAGTTTCCTCTTGTGACTCTCCCATATCTTTGAAGTCATAGATCCAGCTCGTAGCCTATCCATTCCTCAATACTTTTACCAGTCCAGAAAATTCCTTTCTATTTTTATTCACAGCCATCCCTCTATTCTTTTGCCTTAGAATCATGAGTCTTTTAAAAATGGCAACATGGTATGATGAGCACTTCAAAAAACATCGATTTCAGCAATCTGGCACCATAATTCAGACACTGTAAAAGAATCCTTATAAAGAAATGCAGTAAGAATTCAGAAGTTGGCTCTATTTTTTTATGTAGAGGTGAAGAGAGTGCCAGTCTTAGCAATTAAAGGCTAGTCCGATTAGTACTCTGGGACCCTCTAGAGAGAAGGTGCAGCAGAGATGCAAGATCAATACCAAAAGCATCATGAATATTTCTAAGTCATATTCATGAAATGGAGGGTTTCTGTTAAGAAAGCTCATTAATGATGGCTTTAAACCAGTAGCACTTTCCAGGTCATGAGGAGATACCTCCAAAAGCAGGCATATCAGCTTTATGATATTATTATTATAGGCAGGGCATACAGCTTCTAATATTTTTGCACCAGAAACATTCCATGCTGCATTGAATCTCTGATCTGTCTCATCAAGGTGGATATTCGTTTCAGTGATGCAAATCACGACCCATCCATGTACACCATACAGTGGCCCTAAGTTTGCCTTGGTGGGGGAAGGGGAAGGCACCCAATATTCTTGGGGTGGGGTGGGGAGGGAGCATTTTCTTCTGTTTTTCTGTTGGCCTTGCCATGGAGTATGTGGCCTGTTCATTGATCAGACTCTTCTTCTTGTCTTAGGCCCAGTCCATCTTTTTTTCCATCACACATTTCTCGATGATGTGCTTTTATAAGAGGGGAAGAAAAGAAAGACCAGTGTTTCACTACGAAGGAATATGATACTTAACGAGTAGCTCTAAGACAGTCTATGGTTTTTTGTTATCTAGTCTTTTCCCACAAAAGGCATTCTTTGGGGAAGGTACTAATTAAAGGTCTCCAAAGCAATACTATCACCCCCCCCCAGTATTTTTTTCTTTGTAAAAAGTCATTAACTCCCCAGAAAACCTTATAATGAAGTTTGACTGTAGAAGATAGAAAATAAGTAGTGTAGAAAATAAGTCAGTGATGAAGAGGGGCAGGAGTGATGTTTCTAGCCATTAAAAGTTTGTCTTCTCCAGTCACAGGGATTTGTCTAGATGACAAGTGCTGGAGAAATGGAAGATTAACACCCAAGGTATAATGAACTCTCCCAACTTAAAAAGAACTGAAGGACCGACATATTTAGGTAATTAAGGTTTTGATCTTGACACTGGGCTGAAATTGGCTTTTCCCCCCACTCTTATTTTTCTTCCCGACTTCCAAGGGGAGTAGGCGTTTGAATGAAGGAGCAGGTGGAGTTGATTTACAGGGCACAAATGAGAATACAGATTCCTGGGCCCTGGTGGTTATTATTGTACAAAAGAAACTTGAAAGCAATGCCTTCCTTATCTTTTCCCCCTCTTTCAGAAGCTGTGGGGATATCTGAAGAGTTAAAATGCTTGATTCAATTCAGTTAATTCCCAGATGGTTTTAAAAGTTTTATGTGGAAAAGTTTTTGAAAAGTGTTCATTAGCAACCCTCAGAAATAGGAGCGGAATCTTAGTTTTAGGGGTGGGTGGGTGGGTGGTGGTGTTGCTTTATGGTCTGATTCAACCAGGAGGAAGGGGAAAAGCAGGCCTTTCCCTACCCCTACCTCCACTTTCATCATTTTATTTCTTTTCGATATTTAGGATCATAGACTTACAGATTTAGAGCTGGGGGGGAACCTTAGAGGACAGAAACCCCTTCATTTTGCAAGTGAGGAAACTGAGCCCCAGAAAGGTCAAATTACTTGTGCAAGATGACCCAAGTAATTAAAGGCAGAGTCTGGATTTGAACCCAGGATATCCAGTATCCACACACTTTATTTATCTTTTCCTAAACATTTGTAAAAGTAGAATTCCTTCCCTTTTTTTTGAGGCTTATTGAATTGAATTGAATTCCACACTAGTAAAATGGTAGGAAATGAATGATTAACTTGAATTCTGAGTTGTGTTTAGGGGCAGTTTGTCTTTCTTGACCGGTTGTTTCATAGCTCAGTGGGTTTCATCACAAAGAAAACAGGAACAAGGAGAAAGTGGGGAGGCAGGGAATGTATGGAGAGGGAGAGGGAGAGGGAGAGGGAGAGGGAGAGGGAGATGGGTTGCTATTGGCTAAGTTGTTGTTTGTTACATTAGCAGCGGAATGAATGTTAAAGTCAAGGAAAGAATATAAAAGCATCTCTCTATGGGGTCGAAGTCACAGCAGTCAGATCGCCAGTGTACCAGGTACCCCACTGGGAAGAAAAGCATGAAGATCAGCCCTAAGGGTAGGCTGCCCAAGTTCACATTACAGAGGGCTGTAATTTCATCCTGAAATTACTGAGGAACTGAGGTTCTGTCACTGACTCGACCAAATTGGCCTGAGGAAAGCTATTGGATCGGGTGAGCCTTGGTTTCCTAATCCAGTTAGGAGAGAGCTCCTAGTTTGCCTACTCCCTAGGAATGGATTCCAAACTTCATTTTACAGATAGTGAAACTGAGTGTCAGGGAGGTTAAGTGACTTGCATAGGGTCACACAGCTAGTGAGTGTCTGAGGCCAGATTTGAACTCATGAAGATGAGTCTTCCCGGCTCCAGGCCCGGTGCTCTATCCCCCACGCCATCCAGCTGCCCTGGTAAACCTATATAAATGCTATTAATTATAGTACAAATACTAGGATCTGAACCCAGGTCCTCAGACTAGAGCCAGCAAGCTTGCCCTTGTACCAAGGTCTAAAAAAGCTTGAGCAGTTGTCAGGTAAAGTCCGTTTACCTAACACTTCCATTGTGGTGTCCCTGGGACAGCAGGGGTGGGTTGGAGGTTTGGTGGATGGGGGAAGGGCGGAAGAAGGGTGGGGCTGAATCCCCCTCCCAGCTGCCAGGCCAGAGCTGCCCCTGGTGCCGCCGTTAGTCTGATATTCATGAGTCACCGTAGTAACTCGCTGTCTTCTTCCCATCACCTCGAACTAATTGCCAAGAAATGAGAGAAAGCCAAGTGCCGGAGCCCAGCACAAACGACTTTGGAAGGACCTCCTGCGGCGCCTGCTCCAGGATTGTTTTCAAGATTTATCTCAGCTCCAAATTAACGAGAAGAGGGAGGAGGAGGAGGCCCGGCTAAGTAGCTGCATCGTGTTTCAACAAATTAAGTTCGGTTTCCACACAATCGGGGAGACACTGGGTGCATGTTAAGCAGGCGGCTTTTACCGCAGTGGCTTCTCGGAGGGTGCTTGTTTTGCTCTGGAGAGTGTTCCCACCTCAGGTGTCCTTGCTCCCCCCCCCCCCCTTCAGGGACAAAAGTTATATGGAGACAAGGTGACTGGGCCAATTTTGCCACCTGTTGGCGAAGGCGTTCTGGTGATTCTGGGGCTCACGGACTGCTATTCTGGGCTGATGCTTTGAGAGAAGGGGGTGTTAGGTCAGTCGCCGGGAATCCCTCTGGGGGGTCTTTTCTTCAGAAACAAGTTGGTGAGCTCGTCTGGGCCCAAGGTTCAATTACAGAGCATCACATCTTGCTGTTCTCATTCATCATTTCTTGCTCTGTTCTGTAGAGGAGGGAGGGTACTGGAAGTAGACCACAGGGCCCATCCCCACATACCACAATGACGAGGTGTGTAAGGGATCCAAGGCAAGGGTTCAGTCACTCTGGGCTCCCAATTGCCCTTCATACTCTGTGCTCCCCCCAAATACAAATGAGAAAATAGTTGTAAGACACTTAGTGCAGTGCATGGCATGTAGTAGGTGCTTAATAAATGGGTGTTCCTTTTCTCCCCTTCGTCTTTTCTCTTTCCCCCAACACACACTTTGTTGTTTTGTTTTAATGCATTACAATCATGTTAAAAATATTTCCACATTAGTCATGCTGAAAGAGGAGGATCAGAACAAAAAGAAAAGAAAATGCAAAGGGGGCAGCTAGGTGGATAAAGCACTGGCCCTGGATTCAGGAGGACCTGAGTTCAAATGTGGCCTCAGACACTTGACACTAGCTGTGTGACCCTGGGCAAGTCACTTTACCCCCATTGCCCTGCAAAAAAAAAAAAGAATAAACAAGGACAATAACAAAAAAAAAGCAACAACAAAAGTGAAAATAGGAGGCTTCAACCTGCATTCCGATTCCACAGTTCTTTTTCTGGATGTGGAGGGCATTTTCCAGCATCAGTCTTTTGGCATTGTCTTGGATCATCCAACACACACTTTGACACAACCACATTCTCCTTGCAAACTCCAACATGACCAACCAGGCCAACTCCCACCCATTCCTTGTCACATATGCCCCCAGCTCTCTGCCTCCACCTTCCTGCCTCCCCTGTTAGAAGGTAAACTCCTCAGAAGTGGAGATTATTTCATTCTTTGCCTTTGCCTTGGGGAAGTTACTTTTACTTTTCTAGACCTCAATTTCCTCATCTGTAAAATGAAGGTTGAACTACATAGTCTCTGGGGCCTCTTCCGGAACTTAACCTGTGATCCCATGATTGATTGACTCCTAATGCTGAGGAATGTAAATCATTCATTCCCCTTTCTAGACACTCTCGCAAAGGCAGGAGGTGGACAAAGAGTTGTACCACAGAGATGGTCACACCTGCATCTGTCTCTTTCCAGCAGCCCAATCTCCTGACAGGCGTGATTTGTTGTAGGGTGAGTTACCCTTTGAATTCAGTGTACATAGAGCCCAAATCACAGAAATGACCGAGATAGAAGGAAACTTTGGGATTATTTAGCCTCCTTTCTTTCACTTCTCTTATTTTACAGATGAGGTCTAGAGGGAAGAAGTAACCCAGTGTAGCTAGTTAATGACAGGGCAAGGTCTCCAGCCCAGGCCTTTGGACTCTCGTGTCATGCTTTCCTATTCTACCCCATTGGAGGTATCTAGTCAATGCTCCGCTGAGAGGAACTTTAAGGCCTGGCTCATGGTGACAGTGCATTTTCTTCAAATCCTGGGCTCCTGAGGACCCACAGATCACTGTCACAGTGCTGCAAATTTCCTGTGAGTTGGCCCAGTCCTAGTGTTCTCAGTTTCAGGAATCTGGGGGAAAAGGGCAGCAGTCCATGAGACACATCCATCTTGCAGCTAGAAACTTATCAGAAGAATGGGACAAATCATCCATCATGCTCTAAGGACTTGTTGTGAGCAACTTGACCGAGAAAAATTCATTCCACGTTAGAAACAGGCATGACATGACTCCATTTAGCTCCATGATTAACATGTGGTAAACTCCTGTAGAGGGGGAAGAAGGGACTGAATGATGAATGACTCATCAGAGGGCAAGAGATGCTGCTCTGCTTACTCTTATCTGTTACTTGGTTGTGTCAGTCTTCAGGGTTTCTATCCATCTGTATGTCTCTCTGTGTCTTTCTGTGTCCTTGTCTGTCTGTCTCTGTTTCTCTGTATCTTTCTGGCTGTCTTTTGTATATGTCTGTCTCTGTTTTTCTTTCTTTCTCTGTCTCTCTCTGCCTCTATCTCTCTCTGTTACTGTATCTTTTTCTTCTTCCTTCTCCTTCCATCCATCATGTTCATCCTGAGCCAAAGTTTGCCTAGAGCACCCTTCTACCCCCAACTCTCCCTCTCCTGCCTTCTGGAAGCACCTTCACTCCTGTTCCAGCCATCATGTTTTCGGCTCTCTGGTTTGCACACTACCCCTTCCCTGTTAGGTTACTACTATAACTTGAACACTCTATTTTTTTTTTCTGGGCAATGAGGGTTAAGTGACTTGCCCAGGGTCACACAGCTAGTAAGTGTGTCAAGTGTCTGAGGTCAGATTTGAACTCAGGTCCTCCTGACTCCAGGGCCGGTGCTTTACCCATTGCGCCACCTAGATGCCCCCTAACTTGTACACTCTTAAAGAGAGCCTTACATTATGTACACAGTTGTGTCTCTGAGCAAAGTGGTTGTCTAACACAACTTGTAGTGACCTTGCCTAATTCCCCTTTCTGGCTCTTTTCTCCCTCTCCCTCTCCCCCTCCCTCCCTCCCTCTCCCTCTCTCTCTCTCTCTCTCTCTCTCTCTCTCTCTCTCTCTCTCTCTCTCTCTCTCTCTCTCTCACTAATATTATACTTGGTTAGATTTTTTCTAAGACTGCTCAGCTCATACTCAGTCACCCTCATGCAGCTTTGATCCCTAATATCAGTCTCCCTGACACTTTGGAGGTCCAATTTACTTCTTTGGACCAGGTTCTTAAACAGCTTCAGGCACCACCACTCCTCCCCAATTCTCACTTCTCTGGGGGCTCAGAGCATGGGTTGGTCTCTGCAGACTCCTTCCCTGCTTGACTTGTCTGTTACTGTGTCCTGAATCACGGCCCCCTTGTGTCCAGACTCCTATACAATTGATTCATTGTCATCAAACATTTTCTTCTCTGAGATACCCAGAGCATCCTTCTTCTGTGCTATTTTAATTATGTCACTTTCTTTCTCCAAGTCCCATCATGACTCACTGTTGCCTTGCCTATCAAATTGAGGCATTACATAACAAACCTCCGCCAGTGGTCATTCTTCTTACACCTCCTTTATTTAATTGTTTCCCCTTATCTCCCAGCACACCTAGTCTGGTGCTCTCTACTTTTCCAACTGACCTTCTCATTCTTATTTCCCATAATTCCCCATCCAAACTCTGTAATCTAGCCAAATTGGCCTGTATGCTCTTCTACAAACTCAACTTCTTATAACTGTGCCCTTGCACAGGTTGTCTCCCATGCCCGGAATGTCAGATTCCCATCCTAGAACCCTTAGCTTCCCTCAAGCCCCGGCTCATGTGCCAAGTCCTATGGGAAGCCTTTCCATACCCCCCAGTTGTTGATACTTCCACACCTCAAATTATCATGATTTATATTTATCTGTTTGTAAGTTGTACCCCATCAGTAGAATATAATTTCCATGAGGACAGAGACTCTCCTAACCTCAGTACCCTCAGTGCTTTGTACATGCTCGGTGCTCAATAAATGCTTGTTAGATTGGATTGGAGTCTACTTCAGCCAAGAAAGCCTGTTTCCTGCTCTCCTTCAATAGTCATCACAAAAGGTGTGTTTGGCTGATGGGATCATTTGTTACCTTTTTTTTTTTCAGTCAAAGCATGTGTCTTTTCTATGTCATGGGCTAAGAATATGATGTTGGAGATATTTCAAATCTTGACCAATGAAGGGACCTTGGCTAGGGGTGGGGAACATTGCATGAGGAGATGGGAAAATATGCTTTTCTGAAGACTTGTAGCTCTGATAGGGAGGAACAGAAGAAAATTGACTGTATACACGTACTGATCCGGATACCAAAACAGAATAGCAGATACATACATACTTAGATATACATACATATACATATACATATGTGTGTGTGTGTGTGTGTGTGTGTAGGGAAAGGGAGACAGAGACAGAGAGAGGTGGTATGGTGGATGGAGTGATAGATGGAGTGAGAAAGACCTGAGTTGAAATCAGGCCTCAGAGGCTGTGTGAGCCTGGGCAAGTCACTTAACCTCTGTTTGCTTCAGTTTCTTCATCTGTAAAATGGGGATAATAACAACACTTACTTTCCAGGTTTGTTGTGAGGATCAAATGAGATCATAACTGTAAAGTACCTTGCAACCCCTAATGCCTTACAGAAATGCAAACTATTTTTATTATCTGATAGAAAGAAACAATAACAATGTACAGTGCTTAGTAATTCACAGCTAAAATAATCAGGACTGTGGGTTCTCCAGTGCCTGGCACAGAGCTTGTTGCAAGGCAGGCACTAAAATGGTCCTGGGTTTCTTCTAGACTATGAATCAGGACTGGAATGTGACAAAGACAGGGCATATGGACCTTGCTGAAATTGAGTAGATTATACAAATTGAGTGGTGCGGTAGCATTTCAAGAAATTATGTGGCATCATAGAAATCCATGGCACAGAGGCGAAGCATTATTTGGGAGTGAAGAGAGAAAAGAAGAGTGTTATAGTGGAGAGTGTCCTAAGTGAGGAGATGGTAAAAAGAATATTAAGATGTCATCAATGAGTTCAAGTCACCAGACTCAGATGTATTAAATCTCAGGATGCTAACAAAAATGGCTGAAGTGAATGCTGAATGGCTATGCAAAGGCATCTAATTCTTTTCCTAATGATGTTATACTGGTCGAATAAGGAAGAAGATGTCTCAGAGCCATCATTTCAGACAAGCGGGAACCCTCCTAGTCCATGGACAGGCAGCCTTATCAACAGCAACCCTCCTCCCTGACCTTCCAATCAGTCCAATGGAGGCCAGCTTCCCAATTCCTTGTGACGTCACAAAGATAGACACAGAAAATGAATGAATAAATGAAAAAAAGCATTTATTAAGCCCTCATTATGCTTGCTCCAAGCACTGCAGTTAACCATGGGGGATACAAAAAACAAAAGTGAAGACATTCCCTGGCCTCAAGGAGCTTACATTCTAATAGGAAGAAGCACCTTTTAAAGGAGGTTGAAGGACAGGTATTTTGGTTTGGAAAATTACAGGAATGGTGAGTCAGAGTATAGGGGAGTAGGTTTATATATAGGTTTTTCAAGAACTAATGAGATCATACTATTATTTTGACTGGCTTCAGAACTGGAAAATTGGGGTGTGAGTGTATGTGCTTTGTATCAAGATGGCTGGGGAGTAAAATGAAGAATGACTAGAGCAAAAGCCACACATGGGGGCAGTATTCAGGACCTGGAGCCCCAGGCTGAGAGATCCAGAGGTGAAAAAACTTAAAGTATTCTGCCTTATTGCTGCCCCAGGTGACCCATGGGAAGAGACTTTGGAGTTGGCAGGTTCTTTGGGAAAAACAATGACTCACACATATAATTGGGGAACAGCTTTTCCATCACTGAGGACATAGAGGTTCCTGAGTCACCTAATTTTGCAAGAGTATCTGTGGAGGATCTCTCCCAGGTTTTTTTCAGCCATAGCTTGCTCCCAGAATGCATAAACAGAGTGCTCAGGGAAGACTAGAAGTGATGTTGTTCTAGGATCTTGTGGAAAAATTCTGCTTTTTTGCGCCTCGTTAAGACACAGAAGGGTCATTACTGATAAACTGCTTCTGTTCTATACATAATTACTCCTCCTGCCTCCCCCACCCACCTCTTTTCCAGAAGTCTTCACAAGTAGAAACTTCCATACTCCATGACTGACTGTGTGGTGGTAGTGGTGGTAAGGTAGGGACAGCCATGGCCACTTTCTGATGTCACTCTGTCCATAACATCACTAAATGAGCCTCCATCCTTCCATCTAAGTTCCTGGGTGCTCGTCATCTTGTAGTTATCCTTATGTGATGTTAGGCCACCGGCTCAGGCTGTCCACCGATATCCCAGAATGTCAGGCTGCCCAGTGGCACAGAGGATGAAGAGCCTAAGCATCATGGAAAATAGGGAATTCAGGGTTTCGTGTACAATTGGTTTATTTAACCTTGTCAGTGTATTTGAAAATTTCGGTGTCTGGTGATGGTTACTAAGTTTATAATGACTACAATTTTTTAAAAAAGTAAAGTCTGAAGTATGAGTCACAACCCATTTGTTAATATTTTAGCTTATAATCTAAAGTCACAGGCCAAGCAGACCAGGAAGTCCTATTTGTTACAGGAAATGGGCATACAAACACCATTTATTTTTTAGAAGAGAAACGGTAGGACAAATATTCATGCCCTTTGTTCAAAAACAATAAACCTTTCCCTCTCTTTTTCAGTTAAGTTGATTGATGGGAGGATAACTTAGAGAGAAAGAGATTAAAAAAAAAAACCAGGGAGAACTAGAAAATGAAGACAGAAGTGGAAGTAAGGATGGCAAAGAGACCAGTGTCACCTGGTGAGCAAAAAGCATGGTACACGTTAGATATTTACATACTTGTGCATACTTAAAGCTTATGGGTACTGTGAGCACAGCCTTTCAGCCCATTAATTGGAATGACCCTGTAGAAGATGAAAACTCCAGGCCCATTCTAGAGAGAATGAAGTTAAAGCCCCCTCTCCAGAAAGCCCATAATGCTAGTGGTCTACCAACCAGACAGGTGTTATTCTGCACCTGTTGTGAGTAGACAAGCAAAAAGAAACCTCGAGGGCAGCAGGAGACCAACTCTTGGGAGGGTGGGGCATCTGAACCCTCAGGGGAGATGAGAGGAGGGAGAAGTGGGGAGAGAAGGGAGGAAAGGAGAGAATGAATGAAGTTGGTTTGTTCTGCTAATCCTGACTGCATCCAACACCTTCAGGCGATGCTTTAACTACAATGAAGGGACGACTTTTTCTTAATTTATCATGACCTTGGAGGAATTACATTAATCATTTACAATTTCTACTTCAATAGTTGGGCTAAAGTCATTTAGAAGATCAGTCCTAATTGAGGGGAATGGTAATAGGAATCTTTGAAAATAGTTTCAAAAGGAATACGTGCACCAGTATAGGCACAGAGAGGGAGTAAGTAGAACCGTCAAAACCATACTGGACAAAGAAAGCTGGAACCAAACCGTACTGGAAGATTCTGAGAAGAGTTGCCCTGGGGGCAGCTAGGTGGCGCAGTGGATAAAGCACCGGCCCTGGATTCAGGAGTACCTGAGTTCAAATCCGGCCTCAGACACTTGACACTTACTAGCTGTGCGACCCTGGGCAAGTCACTTAACCCCCATTGCCCTGCAAAAAAAAAAAAAAAAAAAAAGAGTTGCCCTATACTGCCCCAGACCAAAGTCATAAAGAGCAATTCTTGCACCATAAATCACTGGGAGGGAGAAGAGAGAGGTGAGAGGCAGCCCTAGAAGCCCCCTCTTTTGGGGGAGGGTGGACACTATCCACTGGAGGAAGACAGAGACTCCAGGATACCAAGAGGCTAATAATGAAGAGGCTGCCCACCCCCCAACAACTGGGCCACTTGGTAGCTTCTATTTTAAAGAATTATTCTTTAGTATCAAGTGTCAAGGTTGATTCTTCACACATGACATTCAAGAAGCCCGATTACTGGGAGGTGTGTGGAATGTTATAGCAAGCAGATACTTGGGGGTGGGGAAGTCCAGCAGAAGGCTTGAAGCCAACCTCTCCCTTCTAACACCCAAAGGTAACCCTCAAAACATATCCTTTGGCAGCTGGAAGGGTTCTTAGGGATCATCTAGTCCAATTCTTTGATTTTGTAGTGGTGGAAACTTGGCTCCCAGAGAAGAGAGTGACATTCCCAGTCCCCAGTCACCTCTTACTGAACCTGGGGCTATGCAAAGGTAGGAGCCAATAGAACCTAAACCTCACAGATTCCAAGACTGTCAGAGCTAGAAGAGATCATGGAAATTGCTTTGTCCATTCCTTAATCTGGAGAGGAACAAACACCCAGCATTCATCTCACAGCAGGGTATGGCTCTCACTTCTCTGACTTCCAGTGGCGTTCTCTTGCAATTGAAATTTGACCTCCCTTGAGGAGGTCAATGGGGATATGGGGTCACGGAGGAATGGGGAACATGGTACCCCAGACTCTCTGAGATCAGCAGTTCTTTGTCTTAAAACTTAGTAGAATCACCTAAGCTTGGAGAGGGGACCTTTGGTCCTTCTACATATAAGGGTTGGGGTTGACTGAATCAATAGTTATCCCAGTTCTCTTAAAGTAAAGTGATAAGAGACCAGGCCCAGCCGTGTTTATCAGGTGAGAACACAATTCAATTGTTCACTAGGTGTGAACAAGGCAGCCGAATCGGTGCAGCACTTGGTCATGCCCTCTTTGGCTTGTACAAAACCAAAAGGCTGGCTGGATCCAGAGATCTGAGGGACTGTTAGCAAAGAGTAGAAAGTATTCTGGCTAACCCCCTGGAATGGAATGGAATGAGGGGTTCAGAGCAGAGCCTCAGGTCTAAGTTTTCTATGAGCCAAGGAGGGCATAACCAAGTGTTCCTCCGCCAATTCAGCAGCCTTTGTTCATACCTACTGAACCAGCTCTGTCTCCTCTCTTCCCCACCCCCCACCCCCCTTGACCATAGGACAAGGAATATCAAAGGCCTGAGGGATTTGTGACTTCCCATCTTCCCATCTGCATCGTAGCAGTCTTCCTGGGACAGATGATGGCAAGGTTTGCATCTGGAGGCTTTGTTTCTTGTTTGTCCTTCATTCTTTTTTTTTTTTTTTTGGTCAGGCAATTGGGGTTAAGTGACTTGCCCAGAGTCACATAGCTAGTAAGTGTCAAGTGTCTGAGGCCAGATTTGAACTCAGGTACTCCTGACTCCAGGGCTGGTGCTTTATCCACTGCACCATCTAGCTGGCCCTCTGTCCTTCATTTTTTTTTTTTTTTTGCAGGGCAATGAGGGTTAAGTGATTTGCCCAGGGTCACACAGCTAGTAAGTGTCAAGTGTCTGAGGCCGGATTTGAACTCAGGTCCTCCTGAATCCAGGGCCAGTGCTTTATCCACTGCACCATCTAGCTGCCCCTCTGTCCTTCATTCTTTTTTTTTTTTTCTGTCCTTCATTCTTGAAGAGGACCACGACATCAGGGAGATGTCATGACTTGCAGTGAATTGGATTTAAGTGAGGGAAGGCTGCATAAAGTCATCAGCCTCACTCTCTCCTACAGAGCCATGGGGTCCAGGGGCAAGATACACATCAGGATGACTGTAGACGGCTCCGGATGTTCAAGGCAATTGGGGTTAAGTGATTTGCCCAGGGTCACACAACTAGTAAGTATCTGAGGTGAGATTTGAACTTAGGTCCTCCCAACTTCAGGGCCAGTGCTCTATCCATTGCACCACCTAGCTGCCGCATCTGGAAGTAAGGAGAGACTGGACACAGCTTCAAGGCTCTACAAATAACACAACAGAAAAACAAAACCAGAAACTGTCATCCCTAAAGGGACTTCTTGAGGACTCTAGCAAAGGGACTTCCAAGAAACATGAGTTACCCCTTTGCCACTTGTGCTCTTTATATTTGATCCCACTTTCTCCTAGACTCTCTATGTACTTGTGGTAGAGTATGTCACAGATTTTTAGAAGAGTGTTTTGGGCCAACTATTTTTACTTTTTATTTTGACTTTACTATACTTTACTTTTGAGGTTAGATAACTGATAGTAATGGCAGGAATCACACCACTGGGGGATCACTGACTATGGCCTTAGAACAGAGTTCTTAAAACTTGTTTTTTTAAAAATATTTTAGGGGCGGCTAGATGGCGCAGTGGTTAAAGCACCGGCCCTGGATTCAGGAGTACCTGAGTTCAAATCCGGCCTCAGACACTTGACACTTACTAGCTGTGTGACCCTGGGCAAGTCACTTAACCCCCATTGCCTGCAAAAAAAAAAAAAACTATTTTGATAAGTATTTCTATATGATCCATTCTTTTTGTAATCTCATGCAGTTTATTTTGTGTTTTAACAACTTCGTTCTAAAAAAGTAACAAAAAAAACCATCGTTCTGAGAAAGGATCCATTGACTTCACCAGACTGCCAAAGGGGTCTTTTATGCAGAAAAAAGGGGGTTAAGAACCCTCCTGTTAGAAACACCCCCCCCCAATCCCTTGGCTCTACCCCTAGGACAGAGGTGTCAAATGCAGGAAAGTAGTAGGGTTTCAACTAGATAAAATGACATTGGGAAATATTTAACAAAATAAGAAAAAATGCAATAAAACATGGACAGCATGACATATAAAAAATTAAGTCAATATGCAGAGCACAGCATCCTTATATTGGGATTAATGGCCCATTTCTCTTTGAGTCTGACACCACAGCCTTTGCACACTGAGGAGAGATGAGGCACTCACTAGTCAGGGTAAGTGGGAATTCATTTAGTCACCTCAAAGCATGTGCTACAGGCACCAGCCTAGGACCCAAATCACTGCCCTTACCCTCCAATCTCAGGAAGCTTAAAACATCTTAGAAAGTCAAGGTTTCAGGGAAGTAAAAGACCAAAGAGGGAGAGAGGCAGAGTGATCCTGGGAAGGTATGGCTTTCTACCAGCAGCTCAGGGCTTGGCTCCCTCCCCCCTCTTTCCTTGTCTGAAGTGCCCCCATGACCTACCACCCCTCTTCCTTGGAAAACCATACTGAGAGATTGTGAATTATGCTAGACCTAGAGAAGTATTTCTACAAGGGTCACCCCATAGGGGATTGCCTTACCCCTGTCACCCATGAGGACCCAGAATCTCTGAAGTGACCGTACCTCTTTCTCTGGGCCATTTGGGTCTTGTCACAGTTTGAGAAGCCAGGAAAGGTACGAGTTCAGGAAAAACAAAAAGCCCCCCCATTTGGGGAGGCAGAGTTATCCCCAGGAATACCGCTTTCAGGCAAGGGTGGAGGTGCTATCCCTTTCCTATGCCTTACCCCCTTTCTAAAAGGCTCCCCCTCTCCTTGCAGTCCAGTCATGCTCAGGGGAAGAGGTCACTCCTGGGACACTCACAATCTCCAGTTGGCAAGATGTGTTATGACTTTCGATGGCCCTTGGGCCACCACTGTTGACATTAAAGGACTGACCTTGATGAGGGATGGGAGGGGAATTTGATCTAGCCAGCAAAGGGATGGGCTCCCTTGAGTCCCACTAGCCTCAAAAGGGACTGGGGAGCTCTATGAGACAATCATTAACCCCCTACCAGAATCCTGCACTTGTCTCCACTTTCACTCTCCTGCCCGAGGCTCATTCGGCCCTAGCTCCACTATCCCAGCTGGACTCCTTCCCCCTCCAGACTTCTCCCTGTCTTTTTCCTTGGAGGAGTAAAACTGCTCTCAGCTTCCCTGTAGCCCTTCAGCCTTCGGGCAAAATTTCAATTGCCTCTTCTCAGGCAAAAGCCCCAGTTATCCTGCCCTACTTCCATTTCTAAGGGTGACTCCCAAAACTTTGGTGAGCTGTGGTACCTGAAGAGGAAAAGAAGCAACCAGCAGCTGAGAACTAAAATACAATTAGCATCAGCCTATAGATTACAATTAGCAGGAGTCTGCAAAACCCTTCCTTTTCCTCCTCCTTCCCTCAACTCCCTCAGGCTATCTATCCATGGCCTTTGTGGGACAACTTCTACCTGCCACATTCCACCTCCTGATGCCCAGGGCTGATGCGCCTGCCCTTGATTTCACTGCTCGAAGCTCATTTTGACTGTACCTGTAAAAAACCATTAGGGGGAAGGGGATGGGACTGACCCCGAACCCTGAAAGGTATGGTCCTGGTTGGTAAACCAACTGGCACCCATTTTCTTTTCCATTACCATTACCGGCACTGCCTAGAGGGAAATCAGTTCTTCCTGAAGAGAGAACTGGGCCAGAGAACATCATCTAGAGAGTCGGGATGTAAGGCCTAACCAGATTACAGAGTATGTGATGCTGGAGGGAGAGTCTCTATAGGCAGAGAGAGGGAGGTGTGGACATGGGAAATAGGAGGGAGAGGAGACTTGGGAGGGAGTTAGAAAATGGGGGTAACAGTGGGGGATCTGGTCTTTTCTTCTTCATTATTTTTACTAAAAGAGCCTTTGCAAGGTTTGTTCTGGTACCTGAGTGGATGCTGCTCTGGCTGGTTTATGAGAAGGAGTGGGCAGGGGAAGAAGAAATAAACTGAGAGACTGGCAGAGTCAAAGAAGTTTAGACTGAAGACAAAACCTTTCCAGAGCATCACAGTCAGTTCCTTTGTTTTACAAAGAATAAAACTGAAGCCCAGATTGGAGAAGGATGTTTGTGATTTAAAGCCACACACAGAGGGGCAGATTTGGGACTGGAGTCCAGGGTTCTGGGCTCCCTTTGTAGACCACCATACATCTGTGGTTCTCCATTTACTTTTTTTTTCCTGGGCAATGAGGGTTAAGGGACTTGTCCAGGGTCACACAGCTAGTAAATGTCAAGGGTCTGAGGTCAGATTTGAACTCAGGTCCTCCTGAATGCAGGGCTGGTGCTTTATCTACTGCACTACCTAGCTGCCCCCTCCATTTACTCTTTTCCCTAGTTATAGAAACTATATATTGTGATCATATTGAATGTGAGGGAAAGATGGAAGAGATTCCCCTAATATTTTTGGCCTCACTACACCTCCCTTCTTGTTTAATTTCTCAGGGTCCTTCCCCTTCCCCTCCCACGACATCCTCCTACCCTCAACTCTACCTAAAGAGGATAAATGGAAAGAACCACCTCCAAACAATCAAAAGTAAAGGTTGAAAAATGATAAAGAATTAGCATGACACCAAAGAAAAAGAAAACACCCTTATCCCCCTCCTTTGCAGATGTGAGAAGTCTTACAGGTATGGTTTATTCCATATATATATATATATGGAATATATATGGAATATGTATATGTGGAATATATATATAGAATATATATATATATATGGAACATATATATATATATTAGTGAGGGAATTGGGGTTAAGTGACTTGCCCAGGGTCACATAGCTAGTAAGTGTTAAGTGTCTGAGGCCAGATTTGAATTTAGGCACTCCTGACTCCAGGGCCAGTGCTCTATCCACTGTGCCACCTAGCTGCCCCTATTCCATATATTTTTAGACTTTTTTAGATATATTAATTGACTGCTGATTTTTTATCTTCTTTTTCATTTTTTCCCATAAAAACAAGATTTGTTATATATGATGTCCCTTGGGAGAGGAGGAGAAGGAGAAAAGAATGGGTGAAATCCTGGTGATGTAAAAAACAAGATATAAATAACATTTACTTTTAAAACATGTTACATGCAATGTATTTCATTTTAAAATTAATGATTATTGAGGTTTCACATAGGCCTTTGACCACAACTTGAGAGAAATGATTATTTCTCTCTTATATTAATAATCAATTATTGAATTAGGACCAGAATGTTTTTCCCCTTCCTTTTTCCTCATTCAGAAAGCGGAAGCCTGGAAGTTTTTCAGTCTCTGAAGGACATTATTGATGGATGAGATTGCCCAAATCCCTGGAGTAGATGATTCTTGATATTGGGTAAGAGACAATACCCAACTAGAAAACCCTAGAAAGAATTTAATCTAAGGTGAATTCTGGCCCACTGTGTTTTATTCAGGCTTTGGGAGGGATAGAGAGGAGTGTCTGGTTTGAGATAGTCTCTGTGAGTAACATAATTAAAGTGATATCACTCAGCCACTAATTAGAATAGGTCCACCTCTCATTATAATATTCATTCTTTTCATTAATTGTTAACCAATCAGAATTGATTGCTGCCTCTTCAAGGGCATTGAAGTGTTAAGAAGTTGCTATGTTCCATCTTTGGTTTATAAGTGATAGCCAAATGCATCTTTATTTGTTTGTTTATTTTAGTAAACATTTTTATTTAAAGTTTTGAGTTCCAAATTCTATCCCTTCTTCCCTCCCTCCCCTCTCCCTGAGGCAGTAAGCAGATATAAGTTATAAGCATGCAATTATGTAAAACATTACCATATTAGTAATTTTGTACAAGAAATCTCAAATAAAAGGAAAAAAGTGAAAGTGAAAAATAACATGCTTCAGTCTGTGTTCAATCAATATGAGTTCTTTCTTTGGAGGTGGATAGTATGCTTCATCACTAGTCCTTTGGGATTGTCTTGGATCATTGTATTGCTGAGAAGAGCTGTCATTCACTGTTGTTCATCAAACAATAGTTATTAATTTGTACAGAATTCTCCTGGTTCTGTTCACTTCACTATGCATCAGTTCATGTAAGTTTTTCCAGGTTTTTGTGAAATCATACTGCTTGTCATTTCTCATACTACAGTAATATTTCATCACAATCATATAACACACCTTGTTTAGTCATTCCTCAATTGATGGGCATCTCTTTGATTTCCAATTCTTAACCACCACAAAAAAGAGCTGCTATAAATATTTTTGTACAAATAGTTCTCTTTCTCTTTTTTGGGATGTCTTTGGGATATAAACCTAGCATTGGTATTGCTGGATCAAATGGAATGCACAGTTTTATAGGCCTTTGCACCTATAAATTGCTCTCCAGAACAGTTGGATAAGTTCACAACTCCACCAACAGTGGATGAGTCCTGTTTTTCCCATATCCCCTCTGACATCCAACATTTTCCTTTTTTGATAGGTGGGAGGTGGTACCTTAGAGTCGTTTTAATTTGTATTTCTCTGATCAACAGTGATTTAGAGTATTTTTCATATCACTATAGACAGCTTTGCAAATGCCCCTTTTATTAATTATCCATTAGCAATAAGTAATAAAATTATTAATTATCCAGAAATTATGTCTCTTGAATTTTTTATATATTGCAAACCATTGGGTAGACAATGGACTACTACTGCAAATCAAGGCTTGGGAATCTCTGTAATATGTCTCCTTCTCTGTGTATAAACATGCATGTTACATATTTATATCACTCCTAATATATCATACACCAATGGCCAAAAGTAGAACTCTAGGATTTAGGGTTGGAGAGGAACTTGGAGATCATATTTTCTAAGTCCTTCATTTTTACAGATGAAGATACTCTGGCCAAGAGAGACCAAGTGACTTGTCCAAGATTACACAGGTACTAAGCAGCAGAGCCAACCATTCTACCCCAAGTCCTCTGACTCCAAATTTCTTCACTATACTATATTGTCTCTTGGCTAATGTCTAACTTTATATACAGTATAATGTCTAATATTCCATATAAACCAGACACCAGGAGACATTAACTTAAGAATCTGGCCCACTTTTGATTTCCTGATTATTCCTTTGGTGACTGACAATGAACAAAATTGTTCACACTGGAGGGGAAGATTTTCTTGTCATTTTGTTTATATTCAGCATTAGGCAACACCTCTGGCTAATGTTAGATATTAGTATTATTAACATATCAGCCAGCTGTTGCTGTCATTCACCACCAACCTGTCATTTGTATGGATACATCACTTGTGTGTGTGTGTATATATATATATATAAAACTCACACATGTTTCTTTTTAAGGAATGAAACAAAAATCCATGGAGCTTTTCAAACCAATAAACCATTGATTAAAACTATTTTTAATTCAATAAACTCAATTGCTATAAAATTTGGAGCACATTGCTGTCTGAATTGTAATGGTTTCCAAGGCTCCCTGCACCTAAGCCCCTCAAAGCTCTGTTGTCTAACCTCTACCTGCAGGGCTGGTTTTATCTCTGATGCATTGGTCTGTAAGGGCCCCAGGTTCCTATGTGAAAATGATAATTAAAACCTGCCCGACTCCCATATGTCAAGGATGTCATAAAGAAAGAGACACATGGGGAAGCACTTCCTGTGATTTACATTAAGGCAGAACTGCGGAGGAAGCTGGTTGAGTAGTAAGGGCACCGAGGCCAGAGTCAGAAAGACCTGAGTTTAAATCCAGCCTCAGACATTTACTATCTGTGTGACCCCGGACAAGTGATTTCATCTCTATTTTCCTCAATTTTCTTAATTGGTAAAATGAGGGTAACCATAGTACTGTGAGGATCCAAGGTGATAATACTTACAAAAACAAAAACTAAAGCCACTTGGTTTAGTGTCTTCCACATAGTACGAGCTATATAAAAATGTGTATTCCCTTACCTTCCCATTCCACAACACTGCTTTGTATAGGAGAGTTTCAAATGAAAGGAGGAAAGGAGGAGAGGTCTGGGAAGGAAGGAATACAGGAATACAAACCACTGTGATAGTAAAGCTGGGTAAGAAATTTGTTTGGTCAGACTGAAGCATAGCTTGAGCATAAGGGAATTTGTGGGAGGAAGAGATGTATATCCGTTTGGAAAATCTTTCTTAAGCTTCCATTGTTTTCTAGTCTGCAGGGTGGCTTCTCCTTGTCAGATATGATGGGAAAAGGCCTAACCTCATGAACCTCAGTTTCCATTCCTCTTGATAAACAAGGTAGAAGAAACCTGCCAGCTACTGTGGGGGAAGGGAGCCAGGGGGCCCTACTGTGCGGCCTCATTAAAGTGCATTGTTGCTGTCTCTAAACAGCAGAAAATCCCATCCTTTATATGGGGGAAACCTTGGGGATAGGACTGGGAAAGTAGGGATTATTCTAAAGAAGCTCGAAATCCCCTCAAACCACTGTGACCTTTAGGAGAAGGGCTTTAGGTCCTGCTGGGAAGCTGAGAAACTTTGATAGGAGAACCAGTTTTGATCTTTTCTGAATGACTTGTAGCAGGAAAGGAGCCAAGGTGAATTAGTAACTGACTCCCCTGAAGGCAAATGTAAGACTGCTAATAACTTGTTTGCAGAGGGAGGAGGAGGAGGAGGTGGAAATGTTTTCTGCAAGCTCTAGCTTGCTTTTCTGGGAGGAGAGAGCTTTCCCTGTTCCAAAATGTATGTGTGCACCTGCTCCCGGAGACCTGGACCAGGGTAGGCCTCTATACCCTCTCACTTAGGGCTCCTCTGAAAAGCCAGCCTTGGTTCTATAAGCCCCTGCCTGCCAGGGACAGTTGGGTTTGTTTACTGTCACCAGGGGTCCTTAGCTGTAGCATAATAATTATAATAGCTGACATTTACATAGAGTTTTTATGCTTGCAAAGTGCTGATCTCAATGGATCCTCACAACCACAGACGAGCAAGACACTAGGCATATTATTATCTCCATTTTACAAACAAGAAAACTGAGGCTCAGAGAGGTTTTTCTGGGCTCCGAGAGTAAAGGCAGAATTTGATTTTGAGGTTTTCTGACTCTAAGTTCAGCCCTCTAACCACTACATTGAAAAAAGGAGAGATGATTCACGGAGGCAAATCAGGGACTTGTCAAGTGACTTGTCCAAGGTCACACATCAGTTAATGACAGAGCTTAAACTAGCACTTAGATATAACGACAACTAGTTCTGTGCTCTCTGTACCACACCATGCTGAGTCCTCCTGTCCTTGAGGTCATAGCCTCCAATTAATGGATGCATCTGTGGCAGGGGTACTTTACCTTTTTGTGTGTCATAGATCCTTTGGACATCTAGTGAAACTCAAGGATCCCTTATCAGAATAATGCTTGGTTTCTTACACTCAAAATAGAGAGAAATGCTATGTTTTAGTTAGAAGTTAATGAAAATAAAGTGGTTTTTTCCCATTAAAATCATGGATTCCCTGAAATCTATCCACAGATCTGTTTGGAGTCCATGGGTTTCAGATTAAGAACTCTAGCTCAGGGCAGCTAGGTGGCACAGTGGATAGAGCACCAGCCCTAGAGTCAGGAGGACCTGAGTTCAAGTCCGGCCTCGGACACTTGCCAGCTTACTAGCTGTGTGACCCTGGGCAAGTCACTTAAACCCCAATTGCCCCACCAAAAAAAAAAAAAAAAGAACTCTAGCTCTAGGGGCAGCTAGGTTGCACAGTGGATAAAGCCCTGGCCCTGGATTCAGGAGGACCTGAGTTCAAATCCAGCCTGACACTTGACACTAGCTATGTGACCCTGGGCAAGTCACTTAACCCTCATTGACCTGCAAAGTAGACATTTATTGTTGTTATTGTTTTTCAATCATTTTTCAGTCATGTCCAACTCTTTGTGACTCCATTTGGTATTTTCTTGGTAAAGATACTGGAGTGATCTGCCATTTCCTTCTCCATATCATTTTGCAGATGAGGAAAACTGAGGCAAATAGAATTAAGTGACTTGCCCAGGGTCGCGCTGCTAGTAAGTGTCTGAGGCCAAATTTGAACTCAGGAAGAGGAGTCTTCCTGACTTCAGGCCTGTTGCTCCATCCACTGCTCCACCTAGCTGCCCAAGCAGAGATCATTTCCAATTTATCTTGTATATAGCTTGTTTGTACATAGTTGCTTCCTCATTAGATTATGAGCTCCCTGAGGGCAGGGACTGCCTTTTGCTTTTCTTTGTATCCCCAGTGCTTGGCACATAATAGGCACTTAATAAATATTGATTGACTGACTAGAAGTCTGAGAGCCAGCATTTCTCCTCTGGCTTTCATATTTGGATAATGCTTATGTGTGGACACTCCTTTCATTTACACAGATTGCAACTCCCTCCACAGCCTCGAAGATGGCTTAAGAGTCTCTATGGCTGACAACATCCATTGCCCAGTGACCAGCCTCCTGGGGATGAGCTTCCTCAACCTTGGCAAGGCTGGTCCTCAGATGACAGACATACAATCTGTCTAGGAGTCTGCCCTCAAAGTTACTTCCTGCCAGAAGTCGCACTTTTCTGGCATGGATCTTTAAGAGTCAGTCACCTCCACACCACCGAGAAGCATCAGAGCAGGACCTTGGTGATACTGTTTCTAGAACAGTAACCATGTTTCCCAATCCCCAAATGTTGTCTGATAAAGATACTTGTTTCACAAAGCTTTCTTTTCTTGACCTTGGAACTGTCTTGGAAAATCTGGGATCTATGGTTGCCACAATAATGGGGAACTCAACTCCTGCTGGTGTCACAGGAATCCAGATAAAATCGGATTCAGCAAATAGAATCTCACAGGTTCTCTCTAGAACCCCCCCCCCCTCCTCTTGGGGTAAGTCCTATGGAGTTAGAAAACATGCAAAGGCTTCCTCTGTTGCTTATATTCTCCAAAGCGATCCCCTCCGGGTAACTCTGAGGAGCCACTCATACAAACTTCATTTCCCCAGAGAACCATGCAATACAGACAGTCTCCAACTAAAAAAAAAAAAAAAAAGAGGTTATTTTCTGAAAGCGTGTTGCTAAGTGGGCTTTAGGGCACCTGGGACACATTTTTCCATAGGAGTAATGTTATAAATTGTGGTTAGGCTTCCAGATCAGGCCATCAAAGACTATTTAACCCATAAAGTAACTGAACTACAGTATTGCTGAACTATTTCAATGATGTTCTAGGTTAAATAGGCTTTGGCAGGGTAGCCTGGGAGACAAACCTCATTTATAAGATCATTTCCATGGGAAAATGTTTTTCAAGACCTAGGGGGAAAAGGGAATTCAGCGGCACTCTAAGCATGAATCCCCACCTCTTTTTGCCCAGGCTGAAGCCACTGGCTATCCACCAGGCAATAATAAATCTAAGGGAATACTTCTCACTCACCAGGATTCCCTGGGGATCCAACCTGTGTTCTGCAAAATGTGGGCTGGCTTTATACCAGATTTGTTTATTCATAAATGGTGTTTTTCCATTCTCCCCCCTTAGAATGTAAGCTCTTTGTAAGCAGGGATTGTTTCATTCTTTGAACTCATATCCCCAGAGGCTACCGCAGTGTCTAGCACATAGTTGATTGATTGATTGGTGGAATAACTATATTTGAGACAGTCTAAGTCACCGAACAAATACTAACAGTCACTTAAGTGCCTATGTGCAATGTACTCTACTGGGTGGTAGGAGAAATGTAAAGAAAAATAAGAGGTAGCTCCCAGTTAACCACCTAAGCTGCTCACAATAATGTGACAGATACCATAAGAAAATAAATAAATAAACAGGGTATTAGGGAATATAGAAGAGGGAGAGGTAGCTTTCTCTTAGGGCAGAGATTTAAAACTATTTTTATGTCATGGACACCTTGGCAGTCTGGTATAATCTATAGACCCCTTCTTAGAATAATATTTTTAAAATACATAGGATTACAAAGAAACACAATTTTTAAAAATTATTGAAATAGTTTTTTGTGTTTTTTAAAAAATGAGTTCACAGACCCCAAGTTAAGAAACTCTGTACTGGAGGATAAGGGAAGGCTTCAGACGAAAATGTCATTTGATTGGGGTCCTGAAAGATGGATAAGATTTTTATAGGTGGAAGATGGCAGGGATAAAGGCATTCCAGGTAAAAAGAATAGCTAGAGAAAGGGCACCAGCACCTTTGGGGCATTCCCAAGGAACAGTAAATAGTCTAATTATTATCTCTCTACTACCTCATGTGACCTTTGCTACCTACTTGACTCCTATATTACTCTTATACCTAGGGTGTTTTCTTTTAAAAAAAATCGTTGATATAATTTTCCTACCATGTTCATTTCTCCAATTTATCCCTTTCCCTCTATGACTCTCCCTCTAGTCATAGTTTATAATAAAAAAATTAAAAAGAGGAAAAACCCAGTTCTATTAAGCTAACCAATACATCTACTAAGTCTCATTACATTGTGTTTTACATATGTAGTTTCCCACATTTGCAAATAAGGGAGAGAGGGACATTCTCAAACCTTCCTACCAGCCCCCATTCCCTCCCCACCCCATACTTAGTATGTTAATCACTATGTTATCTAGGGATAGAAGAGAATGGCCACTCCTAGGTCTTATCACAGATCTGAGGGTAAAGCAAAATTTTATGGAAGCTGAGGAGTTATTCTGTTATTCTATGGGTTATTCTTTCACTAGTCTTGAAGAAAGTGAATGAGTGTATTTCCTTCCAAAATAGCTATCTAGGGGGCAGCTAGGTGGTGCAGTGGATAAAGCACAGGCCCTGGATTCAGGAGGATCTGAGTTCAAATCCGGCCTCAGATGCTTGACACTTACTAGCTGTGTGACCCTGGGCAAGTCACTTAACCCTCATTGCCCCATGAAAAACATAAACAAAAACATACAAAACGAACAAAACAAAATAACTGTCTAAACAGGAGGCCAACAAAACATTATAAGTGAAAACTGGCCTATTAGAATGAAAGGGGAAAATAGAGATAGAATGATTGTATTGATCATCTTTTGAAAGGAAGCTCAAGAGGAAAAATCCTAGCCATGTCAGAGTCATAGCCAAAATAGCCAAATATCACAGAAAAAGTGATATGAGCATCCATAAATAAAATAATTCAAGAATCAAAACTTTAGGCAAAATCACACAAGATCTGGAAACTTCCACAAAAAATAAGAGGAGATCTTGGAATATGGTATTCTTAAAGACAAATGATACGCTTCCAATCAAGTATAATATAACCTGCAAAGATGAGTAAAATCCTATAGAGGAAAAAAATGGACCTTAATGAAATAGAAGACTTTCAAGCACTTTTGATGAAAAGACTAGAGATGAATAGGAACTTTGAAATATAAAAACTAGAGTTCAGAGAAATTTAGAAAGGTAAATGTATTTGAGTGCTTGAAAGGAGCTATTTAGTCAATACTTGGTAAACATTTATTAAGTGCATGCTATTTGCCAGGCACCGTGTTAAGCACTGAGGACACAAAAAGAGGCAAAAGATAGTCCCTGCCCTCAAGGAGCTCAGAGTCTAATAGGGGGACAACAAGCAAACAAATATATCCAAGAAGTTACATATAGGAAATAATTACCAGAGGAAAAGGACTAGAATTAAGAGGGGTTGGGAAAAGTTTTCTGTAGAAGATGGGATTTTAGTTGCAACTTAAAGGAAGTCAGGGAAAGCAATAGGTGGAGATGAGGAAGGAAGCATGAGGGATCACTAGAAAAAATGCCTGAAGCCAAGAAATGGAATATCTTGTTCATGGAACAGTAAGGAGTCTTGTATCACTGCATCAAAGAGTACATGTCAGGGAATAAGGTATAAGAAGACTGGAAAGGTAGGAGGGGTCTAGGTTGTGAAGGGCTTTGAAAGTGAAACAGAAGATTTTGTATTTGATCCTGGAGGCAATAGGAAGTTCCTAGAATATATTGAGTGGATTGAAGGAACAGGTAACATGGTTGGACCTGTCCCTTAGGAAAATCACTTTAGTGGCTCAATAGAGGATGGATTGGATTGGAGTGAGACTTAAGGCAGGCAGACCAACCAGCAGACTTTTGCAATAGTGTAGGTGTGAGGGGATGAGGGCTTGCACCAGAGTGGTGGTGGTATTAGAAGAAAGGAGAGAGCCTATTCAAGAGATGTTGCAAAGGTGAAGTTGATAGGCTTTGGAAACAGTTGGATATGGGGGTGAGAGATAGTGAGGCATTGAAGATGACACCTAGGCAGAGAACCTAAGGGTCTAAGAGGATGGTTGTCCTCAACAGTAATAGTGAAGTTACGAGATGGGGAGAGTTTGGGGAGAATCATGTATGACTGTGTAGTGCTAACATCCTAATAAAAAGACAGAAAGCAAGAATCCCTTTAATGTCTTCAAAGTGAGTGAAATGAGAAAAACAGAGGTCCCAGAGTTGGATTCATTCTGCTCTGAGAGTCTCAAGATGAGAAAGAGAAGGGATGGGAAAAGGAGGAAGACGGTATTTTAGAAAGGAGGAAGATGGGAGGGGCAACTTGTTATTTCTCACACTTAGGGTAATTCAAAGAATATACGAACTTGGAAGGAGGGGTGAGGGAAGTATCGGGTTAACTTATCTGAAAAAGACAAAGGAGGGTTGAACACACATACAGTTTGGTGTAGAAGTACATTCAACTCAACAGGAAAACTGGGAATTGGGGGAGGGGGGCAGAGTGATAAGAAGGTAGATAATCCTGGGAAGGGAATAATCATGACATAGGTTTGGGACATATCAAGGAATTAAGAGACTATTAAAGTTTAAACTGGCCAATGAGGTATCAGGAGGGACAGACCTAAGAAGTAGGGGGAGATTGAATTCTGTAGAAGGAAAGATAGTTTGGCATGACTACTGCCTGAGCTAGGAGATAGAGATAATGCCAGAGGTCAGGACTATCATTCCAAAATAAAAATCCCCCTGACTCTTACGAATCTTTCCCCACCCCACCCCCAAAAGGAACTTTGCATTGTCAGGTGGTCACCCCATCTATCACCTATAAAAGCTTTGGTCTTCCATTTGAGGAGAAAGATGTCTCCAAGCCAGCTCCTCCCAAAGAAGGAAGTCTTCCTTCTTGGCCACTTTCTCCAGCGCTCAAATAAAAGACCACTTTATTCTAACTGGACTTTGTGCAAGAGTTGTAATTCTTTTTTTTTTTTTTTTGTCATAGAGTTGTAATTCTTTACAGAGGAATACCTAAAGACACCCACCACCTATTCCCCCCATGACAATCACAACAAAACAAAATTCTTGATTCTGGAGAGAGGACTAAAAGTGTGGGAGGAGAGGGAGAAAAGAATAGAACTAGAATCTTAGGGATGCTTTAGATTGTCTCTTGGATAATGAGAAAATGGCTAAATGAATTGTGACATATGAATATAATGCATGTTATCATACCATAAAAAATGATGACAGAGACAATTTTAGAGAATACTGGGTATTATGAACCACCAAAGTAAAGTGAATGGAACCAAGAGAACAATGCATATAAAGACAACAAAACTGTACAGAAAAACTTATTAGAGCAATGATCAACTGTTTCCAGAAGACCTGTGACAAAACATGTTACCTCCTGACAGAGCAGTGATAGACACTAGGTACACAGATACTACATTTTTATGCCTTACCATATAGATTAATTTTGTTTGACTATGGTTATTGTTACAAGTTTTGGGGTTTTTTTTTCCCCTTCTTTCTTTGAGTTTTTAATTGGTGGTAGAGGAAAGTGTGGTATCAGGAGAAAGATGATTCCAAAAAAATATGACTATTGTAATGCATGTTTTTTGGTTTTTTGTTTTTGTTTTTGTTTTTAGTGAGGCAATTGGGGTTAAGTGACTTGCCCAGGGTCACACAGCTAGTAAGTGTTAAGTGTCTGAGGCCAGATTTGAACTCAGGTACTCCTGACTCCAGGGCTGGTGCTTTATCCACTGCACCACCTAGCTGCCCTGTAATGTGTTTTTAAAGGGCAATGAAGTGACACTAGGCCTGGAGTCAGGAAGATTCATCTTCCTGAGTTCAAATCTAGCGTCAGACACTAGCTGTGTGACCCTGGGCAAGTCACTTAACCCTTTTTGCCTCAGTTTCATCATATGTAAAATGAATTAGAGAAGGAAATGGCAAATCACTCCAATATCTTTGCCAAGAAAACCCCAAATGGGGTCATGAAGAGTCAAACACAACTTAACAAAAACAACAGCTTCTTAAAGGCATTTTTGATGAATGAAGTTCAAAAGGAAGCACAGACTAGTGGGAGAATTTGGGGAGAATGAGTAGAATTTATTTTATACTTTTTAAAAAATGCAAGTAGTATGAAAATGGAGATTTGTGGTTTCATGTAGTATCATCTTTGTGTTCTGTGTCTATGGAAATGCTCTTTTCTTTTGATGTTTAAGTTCAGAATAAAAACATTCTTGAATTAAAAAATTATAAGGAAGTGAATGAGTGATGAACAAGCATCCCTAAATTCATTATTTGTTAAACACAGGCTGCCTAGTAGACTTTCCTGTTTCACAGCTGATTTGGTCACATAATAAGAGGAGACATCAGGAATACCAAGGTCCCCTTTAAGCTTCTTTTCTGATCCAGTAATGTGTGCACCAGCCTCATTTTTTATTGATCTGTGAGCTGGGCCAGTTCTTTATTTTCCAGGAGATCCCTGTTATAATACACTGAAGCTATCAAGAGACATAATCTATGATGCTACCAGTCTCACAGTTCCTAAACCATCTAAAAAATGTAATTTCACTACTGGTGCTCCTTACCTTGTGATCTTTATCAAAAACCATTGAATTAACACCTGAACTACATCCAAACTGACCCAGGGAACTGGACCCCCATCCATGTTTGACACTCACACTGTAAATGAAACCGGAAGACATAAAGAAAGCTCAGTTAAATGATGGGATGGCTCACAGGTTCTCAGGAGAATAAAGGCATCAGTAGAGTTGATTTCATCATGCACCCAGAGGCAATAAGAAGAACAATGCCGTGAGATACTTGTCATTTTACCTTACAATTTGTAGGATGAATATAAGCAAATAGACACTATGAAGAGGCAGTATAGTAACCTGGAAAGAGCTCTAGATGTATAGAGCTAGAGGACCTGGGATCAAATTCTGGCTCTGTCAAACTGTGTTTCTTCAACTGCAAAATGAAGGAGGTGGGCTAGATGACCCTTCTTATCTATAATCCTAAAATAATTGCTTTATAATTCAATCAACAAGCATTTAAGCAATTTTTTTTTCAATTAGAAAGCATTTCTTTCCCTCCCATCACTCCCTTGGGAAAAATATGTTTAGTCAAGCAAAGCAAGTTCCCAAATTGACCATTACCAAAAATACATGCCTCATGTCATATCTTGAGTTCATCACCTCTCTTTCAGGAGGTGAGTAGCATTCTTCATCATTAGTCTTCTGGAATTGTGATTGGTCATTGTATCAATTAGCATTCTTAAGCTTTCATAGTTGTTTGTTTTCATAATGTTTCATTAAGCATTTATTGAGCCTGGCACTGTGCCAGATGCTGGGTGACTCTAATGGGAAAGTAGGTATGATAGAGGAAGGTGCTGGAAAATATAGTTTAGAATCAAAAGAGGAGGGGCAGCTAGATGGCACAGTGGATAGAGCACCGGCCCTGGATTCAGGAGTACCTGAGTTCAAATCTGGCCTCAGACAATTAATACTTACTAGCTGTGTGACCCTGGGCAAGTCACTTAACCCCAATTGCCCCGCAAAAAAAAAAAAAGAATCAAAAGAGGAAAGAAATGAAAAACTAAGTTGTTGTTGTCATTTCTTATACTCAGAAAATTCATGCCTGTACATTATGAATGTCTTCTTTAAGAAGAGTTGGAATAAAAAACAAGTTGAATTTGAAATTGTGGTGATGCCCATCAATTGGGGAAAGGCTGAAGAAATTGTGGGATGAGATTAGGATGGAACACTATTGTGCTGTAAGAAATGATGAGCAGGGGGCAGCTAGGTGGTACAGTGGATAGAGCACTGGCCCTGGATTCAGGAGGACCTGAGTTCAAATCTGACCTCAGACACTTGACACTTACTAGCTGTGTGACCCTGGGCAAGTCACTTAACCCCAATTGCCTCACCAAAAAAAAGAAAGAAAGAAAGAAAGAAAGAAAGAAAGAAAGAAAGAAAGAAAGAAAGAAAGAAAGAAAGAAAGAAAGAAAGAAAGAAAAAAAAAGAAATGATGAGCAGGATGCTATCAGAAGGATTTATGAAAAATGTAATCTGAATAATGTAATGGTATCTGAATACAGATTGAAGTATAATTTTGTTTGTTAGTTCCTCTTTCTAAAGTTTTTTTGTCTTTCTTTCACAACCTGACTAATGTGGAAATGTTTTGCATGACTGCACATGTATAATTTATATCAAATGGCTTGAGTTCTTAAGGGGGCATGGAGAGGGAGGGAAGAAGAGAATTTGGAACACAAAGTTTGAAAAATTGATTTGAAAATTTCTTTATACATGTAACTTGGGGGAAATTCTAAACAAACAAACAATTAAATTAATTAATTAATAGATAAATATATAAAGGAATAGGTGAATGAATTAATAAATAAATAAGTGAGCAAATAACCAACTGAATGAATAAGTGAATGAATAAATAAAGAAGAGTTGGAATTTGTCAGATTGGAATTTGTAGAACATGGATTGATAATTTTTTAAAATGAAATTACCTATATCTTAACAGATAGAAAGTGGCTGGCTACAAATTTAGGAAAAATTTTAGAATCATTTGTCTATGTGCAGTCAGATCCTTGACTTTTAAGAGCAAAGGGTCAAAGTAAATAACAAATCAGAACGCTATAAATGTAAACCAGTTGCTTTGTTTGGTTTCAACTCCACCACCACCACTACCACCACCATGCCCAGCACTAGGTACCCTCTGGCACCCTCTCCTTTTGTGTATTGTCTTCTCCCATTAAATTGGAAGTTTTTTCAAAGTAGGGACTATATTTGCTTTTCTTATTTGTATCCCCAATATTTAACACAGTGCCTGGAACATAGTAGATGCTTAATAAATGTTTTTCACATGCTATTTGTATAAAGAAACTGATAAGTAAAAGAGCTGGGAAGGAGGTAATTTGAGAAAATGAAAGACATTGACTCTATACCATTTCTTTGATAAGTTTAACTGATAGGAAATAATTGCCACAATGAGGAGGCTACAGGGGTTTTGAAACCATCTAGACCAGTAGATCTGACTTTCTTGCCAAAAGAAGAGACCTGGTAGCTAAGTGAAAAACAAACTTAAAATACAAATTGATTTGGAAAACTATGAACAGTATCATCATGCAGGACAGCCAAAAAAACAAGCCTGTAGAAAGCTTTATCTGAGATCCTATTAAGACAGATCATCCTGAGAGTACTTATAGATGAAACCAAGAGGAGGATAATCAATAGATGTGGAAAGAAGCAGATCTGATGGCATATTTATACGAAGTTTTTGATGGCGATATTAATAGAACCACAATATTTGGATCACGTCTAGTAGGGCACCTAGTCTGATAATATAGTTTTACATTGAAACACAGGGAGGCTAAGTGACTTCCCAAAGTGATACAGGACCTTCTTAGAAGTAGACTTTGGAAAAAAAAAAAAAGAAGTAGACTTTCAACCCAGTTCCTCTGATTCCAGAATCCATCTTGGAAGATTATAGGTTCCCCCTCACTGGAAGTCTTCCATCAGAAACTAGCTGATGACTTGTCTGTGATGGAAGGGGATTCTTGTTCTTAGGTTGGATTAGATGGTCTTAATATCCCTTCTGACTTAGATATTCTGTGATTCTATAATACGATGTAGGGGATGTAGGGGATAACAACATTTAGATAATATTTTAATGTTTGGGAAGCACTTGAAAAAATATGTAATTTTGTCACAATAACTCTGGGAGATAAGTGCTATTATCCCTTTTTAAAGATGAGGAAACTTAAGGCAAATAGAGGTTAAGTGACTTGCCCAGGGTCACTTGACTAAGGGATTTCTGATTCCAGGTCCAAAGCTCTTTAAATTGTATAACCTAGCTGTCACAATTTTAAAAGCACAATTGATTTTTTCAAGATGTTTTGAAGAGACAGAGATTTAAAAAGAATGGAAAACATCATAGATGCTGCTTTTACTAAAAAACGTTGACTGCATAAATATAAACAACTAATTACCAATATGTCTTCTTTTTAGTTGCTATAAAATATGGTATTTGAATGTTGCCTTGTTGAAAACCTAAGAAAACAATAGGCAGACTTTTGTAAATTTCACTTATATAGATATGAATAGAGATATTGATTTAGAAAAGGTTGGAGGGGTGAGCATGAACAGCTACCATGGTCCCATAATGCTTAGGGCCAAGAGAGAACCTGACTCATTGCAGGCAACTCATGAAGCTGCATTTCCCAGAAGCCCATGTGTGGACTCCACAGCATCATGGTGCCATCTAGCACAAATTTGGATTGGGTATGTGTGCTTCCAATAAGAATAATTTAAATGGATGGGTAGTCTCACAAGGCAGAGTGGCACGGGGCTGGGGTGACAGAGATGAGAGGGATGAGACACCAGGGTACCTGCATCTTGATCATACTATGGGTAGTAGAGCTGGCAAAGATAGGCAAAGTAGGGCCCCAAGAGCCAGTGTAGACTGGCCTGTAGTAGCAGGAAAGAATGTATCACTTATTTGTTGTTTAACAGAGGAAGGGGTTAGATAGAAGTCAAGGTTAGCGTTCCTAGGAGACACAATAGGGACATAGTCATTTGGGATTGTTTGACACCTGATTCAGCTCCTTGTTAGTACCTTGCTATTTTATTTCCTTTGATGCTTCTTCTCTTCACTTTCATATGTCATGTAGCTTGGTCTCTACAATCTCTTCTTCCTCTGAGATACAGTGTGTGTGTGTGTGTGTGTGTGTGTGTGTGTGTGTGTGTGTGTTGGACAAGTTCTTCATATGTGCTGGACAGACCCACAATTGAATGATAGGAGGAAATTAGCTAGATCCTATTAAGGACCCAAACTTCTACAACATTGTCTTTAACATCAGTCTTTCCCCAGTGATGTTATAAGGTCGTGAATCGAGGAACGCTGTGGTTCTAGAACAATACAAATTACAAATAACAATAGAAAGATAAATAGTGAACACAAATAGGTTAGATTATATTATCAGTTTGGGGAGAGAAGTAGTAAAAAAAAAAAGGCATCATGAAAGACATACATGACTGGAAATAGGGGTAGGCTAATCATCTAGTGAGAATGAAGGATGATGGGTAAACCACCTGACTCAGACTTTGGTTTCCCTTAAGATTTTAGAAGAATGAGAGGAAGGTATTTCATACATTGGGTAGATCCTTTATGGAAGATTTATGGAAAAATAAGGAGTATAAGATTTATAGGTAGAAGAGATCTTAGAGAAGGGACCTTATCTAGCCCAGTCTTATTTTATGGATAAGGAAACTGAGGCACAGGGAGATGAAGTGGATTACTGGTTACCCAGGTAAAGTCAGGAAGTAAGTGGTAGATCTGGGGTTCAACTTACTCTACAACCAGTGATCCTTCTACTGTGCCCTCCTGCCTATGTATCACAAAGGTACACCATCTCTAGGACTATAGGATCTTGGACCATAAAAGCTTCAGGGATCTCAGATCTCAGTTGGTCCAGCCCCCCAGGTTGGTTTACCTTACCTGACTATAGATAAGGAAAGTGAAGCCAGAGGAAGGTAAATAACTTTCCTGAGGTCACACAAGGTAAACACCATGTGCATGATTCCAAGGGAAATCCTCTAACCTTAGAGTCAGGGTCACTGGACCAAACCAGACCCTAAAGGGAAATATATTTCCTCACCAGTCCGTGGGAACCCATATTAGTTATTGTATCTAATTTAGTTTCTGACAAATCTTTTAGGGTTGTATTTGGTAAGAATATAAACTCCTGGAGAATTATTTACTTTTGTCTGTGTGTCTCCAGAGCCTGGCACCTGGCATGCTTAATACATGTTATTTGATTGATTGTTTTGTTTTCATTTGTTTTATTGGGGTCATTGTACATTTTAGGGGTTTGGTATCAGCTAATCTAAGTACTTTCCACATTTGTTTCTTTCTCCCTTCCTTCCTTAATCTCTCTCTCTCTCTTCCTCTCTCCCTTGCTCTCTCCCTCTCCCTGGTATCACTGTCACTCACATTCTCCTTTCACCCTCTCCTTTGTTTCTTTCTTTGTTTCTTCCTTCCTTCCTTCCTTCCTTCCTTTCTTTGTTTCTTTCTTTCTCTCTTTCTTCCTTTTTCCTTATCATCTCATTTCACCTTCTTTGCTTCTCCCACTTCCCTCCCTCACCTTCCTTCCTTCCTTCCTTTCCCTCTATCTTCTTATACCACTAATACCACTATCTTGGGGCCTCATCAAATTATTCTGATCATATCATTATGTCATTTCTTTCCCTTCCCCCATCCTCACATTTTTACAATCTGCAAGTCAGACAAAGTTAGGTAACATTGCTCCCCCTAAAGAATATCATGCAACAAACTTGCTTGAATCAGCTCCCTTCTGTCATCTTCACACTTTTTTTGTATTCTCTTTAGGCATTTGCTGCTTTTCAGGTTTCCCCCACTGGCCCCCATTAAAGAGGCAGTCTTCAGATCATTCCTCTCTTGACAGTTACATGCCTTCTCTTCCCCCCTGCAGAATCTCATTTTTATGATTTCCTCTTCACACTCCTAACCTTGTTATATGAGGGTGGTTTATATTTTTTTCTTCCCTCCTGGTTCAGTAGCTCCCATCTCGGGCTCAGCTGCCATTTCATCTGTTTACTCCCTCTCCTCAGGCATTAATAAAGATGCTAAATGAGAGCAGACCTAGCATCAACCCCAGGGCACCCCAGAAGACAGCTCCTACTCCCCCATGGATAATTGCTATTTATTGGGCTGCTTTGTTTATGGTCTTTTAGCCAATTGTAATTTGGTGCCTTCCCAAGCTGACTTTAACTGATTTCACAAAGGGAATTCTCAGGAGACAACAACTCCAGGGCTTAGTAATGTCAAAATATGAGAATCTATTTCATAAACACAGATTTGAGATACCATTGAAGTGGACTGTGTCCACTATTAGTCCTCCAGGAACCCCTGTGCTGGGACAATTGATGGAACAAGAGCATCTCCTTCTGCAGTTTGCCTGGCTCAATTGTACTTCTCCGTGGTGATTTCCTGAAGCATCTTCCACAGCCCTTCTCTCATTTAATCCTCAGTACCCTTTTATTTTATGCTGGCAATAACCCTATCTTATTAGGATAGCCCCACAATAGGGATTCTATTTTCTTCTATTTTGCAGATTAGGAAATTGAGGATTGGAGATTAAATAATTTGCTTAAGGTAATGAGGCAAGTCTCTTGGCTAGTATCAAACACTCAGGATTCTGTCATTGTGGGCACTCGACAACTCTTCCCTCTTCTAAGTCCTGGAAACCTTTTTAAAAATTTAATTAATTTTTTTTGTGTGTGAGGCAATTGGGGTTAAGTGACTTGCCCAAGGTCACACAGCTAGTAAGTGTTAAGTGTCTGAGGTCATATTTGAACTCAGGTCCTCCTGACTCCAGGGCAGGTGCTCTATCCACTGCGCCACCTAGCTGCCCCCTCTGGAAGTCTTTTAACTTCAACTTCAGTCTTCTTTTGGTTTGAGCTCTCTTCCTGTGATTTCTTCCTATTGTTTTTGTATACCCAGCACTTACTCCATAATAGGTGCTTAGTTAATGCTTGTTTAATTGAATGAATGAATGATTTCCCCTTAACTTTCACTGACATTAGGCTTTTTCCTGCCTTCTAAAGTGTCAAAGTACCTGATATAGTAGATAAATCTGAACCAGTAGAAAAAGGGCAGAGGTGGAGGCAGCTAGGTGGCACAGTGGATAAAGTACCAACCCTGGATTCAGGAAGACCTAAGTTCAAATCTGGTCTCAGACACTTGGCACTTACTATCTATGTGACCCTGAGCAAGTCACTTAACCCTCATTGTCCTGAAGAAAAAGAAAAGAAAAAGGGCAGAGGCTCCTAGGGTTCAGTAGAGAATGAACTTAAACTTCATTCTGAAACAAAGACTAACTTTTTTTGTGGGGCACTTGGGGTTAAGTGACTTGCCCAGGGTCACACAGCTAGTGTTAAGTGTCTGAGGCCGGATTTGAACTCAGGTCCTCCTGAATCCAGGGCCAGTGCTCTATCCACTGCACCACCTAGCTGCCCCAAAGACTAACTTTTAAAACATAGATATCTTCCTGGTGAATGAGTTATTCAATATTGCTATCTCCAAAGAATTACTTAGAAAACAATAAAGAGGTGGAGAATTGTCAGGAGAGACATGTAAAGAATATTTTATCAGAGAAATACTTGACTGGGAAGAGAGAAGGGCATGTTATATCTAAAAGAAGAAGGGATAAAGATATTCCCCAATAGATAAATGGTCAAATAATATCAATAATCATTTGAAAAAATGCTTTTCGTCATTATACTTAGAGATATGTAAATTAAGGCAACTCTACCTCAAACTCAGACCGGCAAATAGGACACAATTCAAAAATGGCAAATGTTAATGTGGCTGTGGGAAAACAGGTATACTAGTGAATTGTTGTGAAATTGTGATTTGGTCTGGCTATTATGGAAACTATACCCAAGAAGTTTCTAAAATGCCCCAGCTATAACACTTCTAGTCATATATCCCAAAGGGATCAAAGGAAGAGGAAGAGAACATATATGTACAAAAATATTTACACTAGCCCTTTTTGTAACAGTCCCCAAATGGAAACTAAAGGAGTGTCCTATTAGAGAATGACTAAGCAAATTTAGGTATATGAATGTACTAGAATATTATTATGCCATAGGAAATGATGAGACAGAAAGTTTCAGAGGAAACTGGAAAGACTCCTATGAACCAATAGAGTGAAGTGAGCAGAAGTAGGAGAACAATTTATACAACACCACCATTATAGAGAAAAATAGTTCTCTGCTTCCAGGAGTCATACGCTGTAATGTTGCCTTGATTGAACAACTTCTTTACTTTCTCCTGGGTACAGTGTTTCCTACTGGGCAGATAGCTCCATTGCAAAGTGTCATGACTGATGGTGGTGGGTAGGAGAGAGAAATCTTCTCTTCCCCACTCTCTCACTGCCATTTGGTAGAGGTGCAAGGGAAAAGGAAAAAAGTGATCCCCTCTCAAAACTTGGGTTCTTCTTCCCTAGCTGGCCTTCCTTGAGTCTGTTAAGAGCTACACTCCTCAGAATTTCCTAGACTATGCCTGCCTAAAAAGTTTGTTCTGCATACTATTGTGCTGTAAGAAATGATGAGCAGGAGGATTTCAGAGAAACCTGGAAGGACTTACACGAACTGATGCTGAGTGAGATGAGCAGAACCAGGAGAACATTCTACACAGTAACAGCAACATTGTGTGATGATCAGCTGTGATAGACTTGGCTCTTCTCAGCAGTGCAATGGTCCAAACCAATTTCAAAGAACTCATGATAGAAAATGTTCTCCCCATCCAGAAAAAAACAACTGTGGATTCTGAATGAAGATTGAACCATATTGTTTCTACTTTTTGGCTGTTTTTTTTCTTTTTTTGAGGTTTTCCCCTTGTGTTCTGATTCTTCTTTCACAATGTGACTAATGCAGAAATATGTTTAATGTGATTGTACATATACAACCTATATCAGATTGCTTTCTGTCTTGGGGAGGGGGAAGGGAAGGGAGGAGGGAGAAAAATTTGGAACTCAAAATCCTATGAAAACAAATTTTGAAAACTATCTTTACATGTAACTGGAAAATGATAAAATACTTTAGGATTAAAAGTTTGTAGGGGGCAGCTAGGTGGTACAGTGGATAAGGCACTGGCCCTGGATTCAGGAGGACCTGAGTTCAAATCTAGCCTCAGACATTTGACACTTACTAGCTGTGTGACCCTAGGCAAGTCACTTAACCCTCATTGCCCTGCCCCCCCCCCAAAAAGTTTGTTCTGCTTTTAAGGGATACCAGGGGCATAGTATATCTTCAACCAGCAGATATCTAGCTGTTCTCTAATTGCATCAAGGAGAACTTCACATTTTGTGAAGCAGTAAGAGAGTGCAGACATATTTTTGTATGTCATTTAACGTGTTAACATCTTGTTTCTGTTACTTGCCCCATCTGTGATTTCATTAACTGATCTAGGGGAGAATAAATAAATCAGGGGTGATCTGACCTACAAACCTTACCAGCATAGCTTTTCACAGATGAAACTTTATCAGACTTAATTGACAATAATGATTCTGCTCCAAAGTTTAAGGGCCTCATTCACCTTATCATCTAGGCTAGGGAGGTGAACCATTTAAAGTACAAAATACTCAAATGGATCATTGATCTTAACTATGTGGTATTTCCTTCCACAGAGAACAACCTCATGTTTGCCCAAACTGTGCTACTTTTATCCATGCTCTACCATATTCACTATAGGAGGTCAAGGGGGCTGAGGGCCTTTTTCTTTTTTCTTTTTTTTCAATCTTAATAGTATTTTATTTCCAGTTACATGTAAAGATAGTTTCCAACGTTTGTTTTTATAAGATTTTGAGTTCCAAATTTTTCTCCCTCCCTCCTCCCCAAGACAGAAAGTAATATGATATAGGTTATATATGTACAATCACATTAAACATATTTCTGCATTAGTCATGTTATGAAAGTCATGTTGTGAAAGAAGAATCAGAACAAAAGGGGGAAGCCTCAAAAGAGTAGAAATAGTATGATTCAGTCTGAATTCAGATTCCACTTCTTTTTTCTGGATGAGGAGAGCATTTTCCATCATGAGTCCTTTGGAATTGTCTTGGATCATTGTATTGCTGAGAAGAGCTAAGTCTGTCACAGCTGATCGTCACACAATGTTGCTGTTACTCTGTACAATGTTAGACTGGTTCTGTTCACTTCACTCAGCCTCAGTCCACTTAAGTCTTTCCAGGTTTTTCTAATATCTGCCTGCTCATCATTTCTTCTAGCACTATAGTATTCCATTACATTCATATACCACAACTTGTTCAGCCATTTCCCACTTGATGGGTAGCCGCCCCCCCCAATTTCCAGTTCTTTGCTACCACAAAGAGATCTGCTATAAATATTTTTGTACATGTGGGTCCTTTCCCCCTTTTTATGATCTCTTTGAGATATGGACCTAGTAATGGTATTACTGGGTCAAAGGATATGCACAGTGCTAAGGGCTTCATCACTTTCCCTTGACATCTTGAAGCCCCCAATAAAATATGTAAGTTGTCCATCAATTGTACTTCACTTTTTATTTTTTATCTTTTTTTTTTAGTGAGGCAATTGGGGTTAAGTGACTTTCCCAGGGTCACACAGCTAGTAAGTGTTAAGTGTCTGAGGTCAGATTTGAACTCAGGTCCTCCTGACTCCAGGGCCGGTGCTCTATCCACTGTACCACCTAGCTGCCCTGTACCTCACTTTTACTGCATGACTAGCACATCTTTTCTATTTGTACCTTTCTTTGATGACATCCTTTACACAGCTTTTCCTTCATAATTCCCTGCTTGTAATATTTTTCAGCTGCCTCATGCTCACTGTGTGCCTCTCCATTGCCCTCTGAGTGATCCCCAATTTCAGTTCCTTGGGGACTATAGTATTCTATGACTTATAACCACACAACAAAACCAGAAGAATTTTGTTATAAAAAAGAAGACCCAGGGCAGCTAGGTGGTGCAGTGGATAAAGCACCAGCCTTGGATTCAGGAGTACCCAGGTTCAAATCTGGCCTCAGACACTTGCTGCTTACTAGCTGTGTGACCCTGGGCAAGTCACTTAACCCCCATTGCCCCGCAAAAAAAAAAAAAAAGAAAACCCTTTGTTTTAGGTAGAAACTTAAGCTCATTAAAATAATTTTGCAATTTCCAGTCTACTCTCCCCCTTCTAGTCATTTCTGGACCGAACTTATTGTTTGTTTACAATGTCTGGATGGTCCTTTTAACTAGATATTATACATAGTCTTGAAAATGGGTCTTCTTCATCTAATTGGTTTTTCCTGTGTCAAATTCTTAAGATTGAGTAGGGATCTCTTTTAGGAGGCTCTGCAATGCTCTAGAGTTTACTACAATGCATACGATTTCATCCCCAATCTATAACATTTGGAGGATCCCACCATCTATAGAAATTCTCCCTCAACTTGGACTTTTCACTGATCTTGGAAACATATTGTTCCTGTTTTACATCTTGCTTGTTATTAATATCAGAGGGTCTTGAAAACAAGCTTGTCTCTGCTGAGGTAGCTTTCCAGGTGTAAAAAATCATTACCATTATAAAGGATTTTGCCTTAGCTCCTAGCAAGCCCTAGGCAAGGTATAGGCTTTTGTTGCAAACCCATTCTTTCCAACTCCTAACATTCAAGGTGAGCTGAGGGGAAAATTTCCAGTAAAGCTTCAAAAGCTTCCATGCCATCCATCTGCACAAGATACCTCAGCAAAAAGAGGGTTGTCATAGCAACCTGGGGGGGGGGGGAGGAGCACTGGGAAGGCTACCTGAAATGGCTGAGGACATGGGGCACAAACTGAGAGACCTACATTCTAAGTTATCACCAGTGGGTACCAGCCCTAGGCCTTTAGCTTGCATCTACAGCAGCTGCAGAAGACTCCCTTCTTTTACTCGGGTCCCTAGAACCTCCTATGATCACAAGTCCTCTCTCCAAGGGCTAGTGGCCTCCCACCCACCATGTCTGTTGCACAATCTTCCAGCATCCTAGGGCTGAGGGAGACAACTGTCATGTCTTCTCCCTACTTATGTCTCATTAGAGAAGGAAGCAATACTTGAGAGTCATTAGCTATACTTTGGAGGCATAGACTGGACTCCTTGGGGTGGGGTAGGGGGGTTGGGCCACCTCTCCCCTGGCATGTCTGTACAAATGGCTCAAAGAAAAGTCACCATCAGCTCAATGAAGATAAAGTTGCCATTTTAAGAGATAGGGTCCTGAGGCCTTCTTATATTCCATGTGAGTTCCCACCCTTGATCCCACACTTTTTTTTCCCCATAGTTGCCCTGGTGGCATCTCTCCAGCTCCCTCATCCTGCCCCCTTACCTTCATCACCAGAATTCCTAATTATGGCTCCAAGGGAGGAAGAGATAAAAGTCACTCAAATTAAGAAAGGCATGAACAAGTGTTCTGTCCTACTCAAGGAAATAACCACACCCATGATGAATTAAAGTACTTCCAAAGGTGGACCCCAGCCGTGTTATCTAACCCAGAAGAAAGACGGTCATGATGGGGATTTTAGGCTGAGCAGGAAAAGAGGAAGAGAAGAGGATGATGCTATGGCAGGTCAGGAGCTGGGGTCAGTAGAGGCAGGAGTGAATCTTGTGGTGTTCCTGAAATCACGCCCTGTAGAAACTTGTCTATTCCATCTGCATCTGTGTTATCTCTGTTATATCTGAAGGTTTTCTGCTCTGATGAACCTCTAGTACTTGTAAATTCTCTTCTGGCCATTCTATATAGAGACCCTGTGGCATGTAGTGACTTCAGTGCCATATTTGGTATCAGAAGACCTAGATTTAGTCCTTCCTCAAGCCCTATTAGTTGTGTGGTCGTGGCCAAATTATCCCCCTTCATATCTGTAAAGTGGGGACAATGGCTGTGGGGAAAATGCTTTGTATAGGCTTTAGGACCTGTATGATAATAACATTTATATGGCACTTTATGTATAGGAGCTCAGCTGAACTCTTCCTGTGATGTAGGTACTAGGGAAGGAGGGGGAGAGGACGATCGTTTATTAAGCTCTTACTATGAGCCAGGCACTATGCTAAGCGCTTTACTAATATTACCCCATTTGATCCTCTTGTTCCCATTTTACAGGAGAGGAAATGGGCCCAAAGAATTCAGTGACTTGACTGTTCACAGAGCTAAGGAGTGACAGACGTGTGCTTTGAAGCTCTATCTTTTCATCTCTGAGGCCAGCACTAGAACCACAGTGTTGTGCTTGCTCTGGAAACCATTGCTATGTTTATTTTATTTTTTTTAATCATAAAGGTATTTTATTATTTTCCAGTCACATGTAAAGATAGTTTTCAACACTTGTTTCCATAAGATTTTGAGTTCCAGATTTTTCTCCCTCCTTCCCTTCCCTCCTCCCCCTCCAAGACAGAAAGCAATCTGATATAGGTGATATATGTACAATCATGGTAAACATATTTCTGCATTAGTCATGTTGTGAAAGAAGAATCAGAACACAAGGAAAAAACCTTAGAAAAGAAAAAACAAAAACAAAAGTAGAAACAGTCTGTTCAATCTGCATTCAGAATCCAGTTCTTTTTTCTGGGTGTGGAGAAGAATGCTTTCCATCATGAATCCTTTGGAATTATCTTGGAGCATTGTATTACTGAGAAGAGCTAAGTCTATCACAGTTGATCTGCTATGTTTATTTTTAAAGGAATTGTGGTTATGAGAGGAATCAGCTTATTGTGAGACTTTTGCAGGTAGGTGATGAGTAAGTACATTAACTACATTATAAATCATATGATTATAGCTAAGAATTTTTTTAATCGATAGGTTTCTTTCAAAAACTGGTTTTTAAATCACACATAAAGAGATGACTAAATTACTTGTTTTAGAGAACAATGGTAGAAGAGGATTGTAGAGTTGGACATGGAAGGTCAGAAATCTCATCCAACCTCTTGCAGCAACTCAGAGTTTCAACAACTAGCACAGTGCCTGGTGCATAGGAGGAATTTAATAAACACTCGTCTCGGGGCAGCTAGGTGGTGCAGTGAATAAAGCACCAACCCTGGATTCAGGAGGACCTGAGTTCAAATCCGACCTCAGACACTTGACTCTTACTAGCTGTGTGACCCTGGGCAAGTCACTTAACCCTCATTGCCCCAAAGAAACAACAGAAAGAAAACACTCATCACCCCCCTTCCCTCAGCGCAAGATGAGGATTTGGTTCTATGACACCAGATCCTTCCCTCCTCCACTCTAGCAGCTCATCTCTCAAATGTTAGGATTCAGTGGTTCTATAAATAGATATTCCATAAAGTGCTTACTAGAACTATAGTTCAAATGTGCCAGTGTTGTATTATATCCTTCTGTGCCAATGCTCATGCAATTTCTCAATATGTCAAGGATCTGAGATTTCAGGGGTGCTGGGACTCCTCCCACAAGGCAAGACAGTACCCATGGACGAGTTAGGGTCTCATGGGTTTGCCCAGAGCCCAGAAAGGATAATCAACTTGTCTATAGGGATGCAGCTCATGCCAGAGGCAGAATTTGAAACCAGGTCTTACCAACTCAAAGTCTGGAACTCTAATCATGATGTCCACGACTGCCCAGCTATTTCTCAAATGTTTGATAAATATTTTATCGATTGTCACCTAATCTTATTTCTCTGTTTGTTCAGAACTACGAGGATAAGGAAACATGTACAGGGAATTCAGAAGAGTAAAAAAGGTCTAAAGGAAAACAAAGTAGTCAAATATCTTGAACAGAGTATATTTAGCCTGGGGAAAAGCAAAAAGCTTTTTTCTTTGATTCCTCCCTCCTTTTCCTTCCTTTTTTCCTTCCTTCCTTTCTTCCTTCCTTCCTTCCCATATGAGGATTTATTACAATTTATTGTTTCAAATACAAAAGAACCTTACAGAAGGAGAGTAGGAAAACTCAGACGCTGGGTATCAACAAACCTTTCAAGGTGGAGGACTCTTCTGGACTGACCCTGAATGGGTTCCAAGGCAGCCATAGCTGGGAAACAAGACTGGTCAGGAAGGGGAGGTAGTCCTTTTATCTAAATGGGCCCAAATAGAGGGAGCCAGGGTTTCCCACTGATGGATATCTGGGAGAGTCTCTAGAGAGGGAACTAAGAAAGGGCTTTGGGGTAGGATGATGAATAGATAGATTCCAGGGAGAAGGAGGACCCTCTATTGGTGAGAAATTTCCTGTTGAAAATCAGTTGACATATACAAGTGGGGTTGAAGTAAAGGAGCAAATTATTTTTTTATTACATGCATTTGTTGACTGTCTCAAACGTATTTTGGAGAACCTTGAAAACAATAGCATGAACTATAAAAAGATAGTAGCCCCTTTCTTTGTAAAGCTGAGTCTAGGAAGAGGTCTGACCTCTCAATGCAGACTTAACTCTTCCCCATGAGCCTCCATCCTGATATTCTAACTAACCTCTGCTGTGGGGTTAATTGACATTATGGACCTGAACAAAACTTAATGGGCACCCTCACTTTTCTGGCTTCTGAGTTTGGAGGATGTTCAATGGGAAAATTAAGGCTATTACATGACTCATAGCACTTTTCTCCCTGGCAAGTAATTTAAAGGAAAGCCAACAATCTCGAAGTACCTTTTGTGGGCCTCAGAGTGCGGTAAATACTGTTTATATGCCTTAGAGGTACTAACTCTTACCTATATATCAACGGGCCTCAGCCTTCCAGTCTAATGCTATGTGAGTCAATCTGGGCTTGAGCAAGAGTTGGTTTTGCAGAACATTGTCTTCAATTTCTGTTTCTTTTCAGAGCAGAGGGACCATTTTGGTTTCTTTGTTTGTTTTACCTTAGCTCTTTGTCTAGGGATGTGCAGAGTCCTAGATATTTGCAGAGATTCCCTACAGCAAGTGGCATTTTCTCACTTAGGTAGGAATTGTTAATGCTATTTTTAGGCCTGAGCGGCACTTGAATTTAAAAATATACACATATTTTAATGATCTGATTTTTAATACGAGTCCGTATTCCAAAGAGGGACTTGAGATGCTCTATCTTTTGACCCCTCTACTCGTGTTTCCGTACTTCATCATCAAGTGGAAACAATTCTGGAAACAGGATATGCCAGTGGGATATAAGTTCTCCAAGGCCCCAAAGCTATGAGTGTGGGCTTGGCAATAGACTGTCCTTCTACCCTATGAAGACCTGTGTAGATAGCTTTGGAGAGATCTATTTCCATGGTAGCCATAGGGAAAGAGTAATTGCTCTGGAGTAAGAGGGATTGGGATCATCACATCCCTCTTCCTCTCTCTACTTATTGGCTTTGTGATCTTGATGAAGTAGCTTAAGCCCTCAGGGCCTTAGTTTCCCATCTGTAAATTAGGGGCAGGTTGGACTTAACAGCTTCTGAGGCTCTTTCCAACTCTAAACCCCTGGTAATGGGTTGACTGCAGGGGTACAATTTTTTTGGCCACAGTAACTCTTGAAGACCATCAACCCCAGGGGTTCCTAACTTAGGGTCCTTTTTGATTTGTGCCTAGATTTCAGGGGAGTCTGTTGACTTGAATGGGGAAAAAAAAAAACAAAAACAAATTATACCTTTATTTCAATATAATCGGTTTCATTTATAATCTTCTGTATTTTCTCCTATGCACTTAAAAACATTATACTGAAAAAGGACCCATAGGCTTCACCAAGGGGTCCATGAGATCCCCGACAATCTTATTTTATTTTTTTGGCAATGAGGGTTAAGTGACTTGCCCGGGGTCACTCAGCTAGTAAGTGTCAAGTGTCTGAGGTCGTATTTGAACTCGGGTTCTCCTGAATCCAGGGCCAGTGCTTTATCCACTGAGCCACCTAGCCGCCCCCTCCCCCCAATCTTATGAATTCCTCATCTACCCAGTTATAGAGAATTTACATCTGAGTGGGCATATAATAATAAAAATAGCTAACATTTATATAGGAGTTAAGTTTTGAAAACTGCCTTACATATAGGCTCTCTCTCATCTGTGTGTAAAGTCTTTTGCAAGCCTTAAATCCCTTAACCAACCAATGAGCATTTATTTTGGCCCTAATATACTACAGGTACCATGTGGGGCAAGGGGCATGCAACACCAGAAACTAAATAGCCTTTGCCCTCAGGGAGCTCCTGTTCTCTCAAATGTCAGTTGTTCTATTGTCGCTGTTCGTGGAGGGAGTACCTGGAAGGCTCATTTTTGCCCACTTTTTGTTGTTGTTGTTTTGAGTTTTTTTTTGCTCTCTTCTCCTCCAAATACCTTGCTTTTGCAAGAGAGACTATTCCAGAGCATGCAGTGGGGAGGACTGCTTTCATCAAAATCAAGGAGAACATCAGGGGGGAAGGTGAGAAGTAGTTCACCTTGGGCATTTTTCCCCCCAGTATTCTAGAATTCTTTCTAGGGTGCTTTTGATTCACACATACTAGGTTCCCACCTAAAGAGGAGGGCCTGATTTAAATTCAGAGAGAGGATTTTTTTTTTGAATAGTGCTTCTCGTGAAGTCAGGCTTTTATTGCTTTTTCACCTGCTCATTTTCATCTGAGCCATATCTGTGGCTATGAAATAATATAGCCTCTCCCACCTCAGAAATGAAACTGTGAGCCAGCCTGCCCCACCTACTTATTTGAAACAAGGGATACCTGCCTTTGAGCCTCTCTCCCTCATCTCTGACTAAAATCTATGATGCTTCTTGTTCCACTGGGCTGCAGTGAGATTTTAGGAACCTTTCCTTTCCTATTTTTAACTACTTGTCACCAGTGTAGACAGCTAACCCGAGCACAGATGCAGCAGGAGTGGTTTGTTTTCATCCCAAGGCTGAACTAACTTGCATTTCAGCCATGAACCTCTATAGCCTTCTACAAGGATCTGGGTGATGGCCAGGCAAAATTACTGGGCGTTTTTCTACCAAGATCTGCATCCAAGAAAGTAAATCCAAGAAGAAAGAAGGAAGGAAAAAGAAGGAAGGAAGGAAGGAAGGAAGGAAGGAAGGAAGGAAGGAAGGAAGGAAGGAAGGAAGGAAGGAAGGAAGGAAGGAAGGAAGGAAGGAAGGAAGGAAGGAAGGAAGGAAGGGAAAAGAAACAATTGAGGGAGGGAGGGAAGGAGGAAGGAAGGGAGAGAGAGAGAGAGAGAGAGAGAGAGAGAGAGAGAGAGAGAGAGAGAGAGAGAGAGAGGGAGGAAATGCAGGTTCAGAAATCTGACCATGAGTAAAAGTTGTTCCCAACTAAGATTCACAAATAGTTTAAAATGCATTTGCAAATACTTCCTAAACAGTTCTTAATGAGCTGTTTGAGCAAAGGATTAACAGCTGACGCCTGTGCCTTTAACAAAAAGAGAAAGGTCTCAAGGGAGTGACCTCACTCAAGCACATTTTTCTCCCAGCATTAGATAAATTGTCAACAAACTTGAACCTTCGCTCCACCCTTGAGCCCAGCTACTGTTAGACACCCACGTGTGTAGAGGAAGATAAAGTCAGCATCAGAAGCATACATGTCACATCTCCTGCTGAATTATTCCAAGACCACTGCCTTTGAGGTGAGGGGCAAAATTCAGTCTCTTGGAAATCCTCACAATAAGCTTGCTATGATTGCAGCCTGCCCCACCCAGGTTCTGTGGTCGGTGACCAGGGTGTAGAATGTTGTTCTGAAAGCAAAGACGTTAGGAGAGGCCCCAACTGTTTATGAAGTGCACGGAGATTAACAGAACCCCTGACTCGGGGCCTTCGGGCTGCTGCTCTCGGAAGTCTGTTTAGTAAACAACCCACCACCAAGATCTCTAGCAGGTTGAGCAGATGGCTCCAAGGCTTATGCCAACTGTGCTTCCTTCGACTTTACACAGCTTTGGATAATGAAGGCAATAAAAATCCAGCAAAAACTATAAACATAAACAACCCTGCACCTCTACCCCCCCAAATATGTACCCGGGTGTCTCTCCTAAAGGTGACCAGATGTGGCATGATATGAGAGAAAGGACAAGTCAGCCCAGTCCTTTCCACCTCTCCCTTCAACCCTTGAAAGCACTGCCTCCTCAACTCTTGGAATCGTCATCTTCTGGCCTTGGAGGCTCAGCACAGCGACCATCTTCTCTGTGAAATCTGTCTTGTCCATCTCTTCCCCTGCCCCCATCACCCCATCCAGGTCTCCCTTCTTTTCAATTTACCTTCCAATCACTTAGCAATATTCTTATCAAAGGATTTTAGACCTGGGGAAATACTGTATCCTTCCAGGAAACTTTTGTAAGCTCTTGGAAGGCAAGAAGTTTGCTTGGTCTTCCCAGTGTCAACACAGCATCTTATCTACAGGACCTCTGTCATAAATGTTTATGAGAATGAATTGGATTGAGAACTCAGAAGGACGGGACTGGACTGAGCTGAATAATTGACCCTGTGTATTTGGAAGAGAACAGGATTAGGGAGTCAAATTCCGTTGAGCCTCTCCCTATCAGTACATGAAGGAGTCAACCCAGATGAAAGACTAGTGAGTTCCACAAACAGTTCCTATGCAGGCTATAACCTTAGTCCTTGTTTTGAAAGTCGCAGCATCTGTTGACAAAAATATAACTGGGACAGTTGGCCCCTCTCCTAGAACCCAGTTCTGCTAGTGTTTCTCAACCATAACCCAGATACCAAATTTTCTAATGATGGGAACACGGTGGGTGATAAAATACTGATGAGGTCACAGTTTGCTGACCTGCTTAGCAGAAGCTGGAGACCTGAGTTCTAATCCTACCAATGACAATGCTCATTGGCTATTCTTGGTCAAATCACTTAGTTTCTCTGTTTGCCTTGGTGCCAAGTAAGGGCATAATATCACACTCCACATATTTCACACAAATATATCAGCTGCATTTGAATAAATTTGTGGTTTTGAAGCACTGGTTATAGCAGAACTGACTGTAGAGGGAGACCCACCTTAATAATAATGCCACCCTGGGGGCAGCTAGGGGGTCACAGTGGATAAAGCATGGGCCCTGGATTCAGGAGGACCTGAATTCAAATCCGGCCTCAGACACTTGACACTTACCACCTGTGTGACCCTGAGCAAATCACTTAACCCTCAATGCCCCATAATAATAATAATAATAATAATAATAATAAAGCCACCCTATATTTTCACAACATTTTACAGTGCTCAAAACACTTTCATTATTATATCTGATTCTCACAACACTCACTTCAGGCAGGTATCATGAGGTCCATTTTTACAGATAAGGAAATTGAGGAATAAAAAAGTGAATTGATTTGACCAAGGTCACATAGGTAGCAAGTCACAGAACTCAGAAGTCCCTGATTCACAGTGCAGTGTTTTCCATTATACCAGGGTTCTTTTTTTAAAATTATTTTTTTGGGATAAAACAAGCATTTACATGACATAGTACAATAAAAAGATGATTGTATGTGAAACTACAAATCTTCTATGCACAACTTGATATTCCTTTCAAATATACAACAAAATCGGCCTATAAATTTCTTTTTTTTCTTCCCTGTCCCCCAGAGATGTCCACCATCAGCCACAAATAGGTATATGTATATATAGCTCTCTGTCTCTGTCTGTCTCTGTCTGTCTCACTCTCTCTCTACATATGTGTATAGATGCATCTAAATATGTACATATACATATGTAGATAGACACATATATGTATATACATCTACATATATAGATATGCACACATTTGTAAAATTATTCTATACATACTTCTATTTATTCAGCTCTTTCTCTGGATGCAGATAGCATCTTTCTTCATATGTCCTTTATAGTTAATTTGGATGTTTATTAGAGTCAAAATAAATTATTCGCTCAAAGCCGTCCTTAAAACAATATTGCTATTACTGTATACCAGGGGTTTCTTAGCCTCCCCTCACCCACCCACCCCTTTTTTTAAAATGTCTTGGACTTCTCTGGCATTCAGAGAAGCCTATAGAAATTTTCTCAGAACAACACTTTTCTTTTTTTTTCCCCCTCTGTTTACCTTTTTAAACTTCTCTTGAGTCTTGTATGTTGAGATCAAATTTTCTATTCAGTTCTGGTCTTTTCACCAGGAAAGATTGAAAGTCCCCAATGTCATTAAATGTCCATCTTTTCCCCTGAAAGAAAATGCACATTTTTGCTGGGTAATAGATTCTCGGCCGCAATCCAAGCTCCTTTGCCTTCCGGAATACCATATTCCAAGCCTTGCGGTCCTTTAATGTTGAAGCTGCCAGGTCCTGAGCAATCCTGACTGTGGCTCCATGATATTTAAATTGCTTCTTTCTGGCTGCTTGGAGTATTTTCTCCTTCACCTGATAATTCTGGAATTTGGCTACAATATTCCTTGGAGTTTTCCTTTTGGGGTCTCTTTCAGGAGGTGATCGGTGGATTCTTTCAATGATGATTTTATCCTCTGATTCTATGATATCAGGGCAGTTCTCCTTAATAATTTCCTGGAATATGGTGTCTAGATTCTTTTTCTGGTCATGGCTTTCAGGCAGTCCAATGATTCTCAAATTGTCTCTCCTCGATCTGTTTTCCAGATCAGTTGTCTTTGCAATGAGGTATTTCACATTTTCTTCTATTTTTTCATTTTTTTTATTCTGCTTGACTGATTCTTGGTGTCTCATGGATTCCTTATCTTCCAACTGTCCCACTTTAATTTTTAAGGCATTGTTTTCTTCAGTGAGATTATGCACCTTTTTTTCCATTTGGCTAAGTGAATTTTTTAAGGTATTGTTTTCTTCAGTGAGATTATGTAGCTTTTTTCCCATTTGGCCAAATGAATTTTTTAAGGCTTTGTTTTCTTCAGCTTCCTTTTCCAAGCTGCTGATTCTTTTTTCATAGTTTTTTTGTTTTGCTTTCATTTCTCTCCCCATTTTTTCTTCTACCTCTTGCAATTGATTTTTAAAATCCTTTTTGAGCTCTTCCAGGAAGGCTTTTTGTTCTTGCGACCAATTCACCTTCCCTTGTGAGGCTTCAGATGTAGACAATTTGAGGCTATTGTCCTCATCTGAGTTTGTGTTGGCTTCTTCCCTATTGATACAGAAGCTCTCAATGGAGAGGGCTCTTTTTTTGCTTCTTACTCATTATTGCAGCTTATTTATTTATTCTTTAAGTTGAGGTTTGCTCTGGGGCACCAGGGTCCCTGTTTTGGGCTTCTTGTGCAGGTGTATAGGTGCTGTGTGACCGGGCTTTTACTCTGAGGCCTTTATGGTGTGTGGAGATCCCCTGCCCTGCACTTCCTGTCTGATTGTGCTCGGCCAGCCAGGCACCAGACCCCGGCGTCTGATCCCGCCGTTCGTGGCCCTCTCGGCCGGTGCAGGTAGGTTTTTCCACTGTCCTTCTTGGCCACCAGATTTTTGAACCAGGTTCCGGGAGCCTCAGTTGTTCGGCTGTTGCCCACAGCTCCTGCTGACTTGCCCCGACCCCCTTGGCGCTGGGTTGCTGCCCTGCGCTGGGCCTCCCTTTTGCCCGAGTCAGACCGACCTTTTCCTGAAGTCTTCTAAATTATCTCTGGTTGGAGGACTGTGTCTCTCTGTCTCTTTGCAGGTTCTGTAGTTTCAGAATCCGTCCAGAGGCTTGTTTTAATGTTCGTTTTGAGGGAACAGAAGGAGAGCTCAGGCAGCTTGCTGCTTCCTCTCCGCCATCTTGGCTCCGCCCCCCCAGAACAACACTTTTCAATGCATAAAGGAAAATCCATAGGATTACAAAGGAACCTATTATATGGAAATGCACTCATCAAAATATTTAAAAAAGAAGTTCATAGTCAACCTGAAATCTAGCTAAAGACCTGAACAATCCAGGTTAAGAATTCCTGCACTATCGTATTTTGGGGGCAGTTAGGTGCTACAGTGGATAAAGCACCAGCCCTGGATTCAGAAGAACCTGAATTCAAATCCAACCTCAGACACTTGACACTTACCAGCTATATGACACAGGCCAAATCACATAACTCTCATAGAAGAAGAAGAAGAAAGAAGAAGAAGAAGAAGAAGAAGAAGAATTCTGGCACTATACCCTTTGTTAGAACAAGGGTAGAAAGTTACCTGAATCTGATGGCTCTGGTGGTGGGAGGGAGGGCAGAGAAGGGTGGGGGAGGTTGAGGGTAGAGATACCCATAATATAGAAATTAGGTTCCATGATTGAGTTCTGGCTCTTGGAACCTTCTCTTCCATACATGGCACATTAAGTCTTAGATACGCTGCTAAACAGCATTCCAGCGAGGTCATTAGATAGAGGAACCTCTCTAATCATGAAAGTAACAAAGAATGCTCTAAAGAATCTGAATTCAAGGGCACAAAGTAAATGGTTTATCAAGGTGACTTCCCCGCATCATATAAAAATTGCCGTAATAGCAGGGTTGTTGTAAGAAAAGCACTTAGCAAACCTTAAAGCACTTTGTAAGTGTGAGTTTTGTTGTTGTTGTTGTTGTTATTAATATAAGAGGAAGAAAGTCTACACTCATAAAACAAGCAAAAGTAGAAAGTTAATAGGATTAGAACTTTGCCTGGAGCACTGAGAAGTTCCCTGAAGTACCCAGGATCACACAGCCACAGGCAGTACTTGAACTCAGACCTTCCTGACATCAAGCCTGATATTCTAGTCATTATAGCATGGAATTGATGCACAAAATAAGAAATCACAGGGAATGGGGAATTCAAATCACTTTCCTTGTTTGGAGTTGATGAGGGAATCATCAAGCCTTTCTAAGTCAATGGGAAGGGTGCTAGCCCTGGAGCCAGAGGAACAGGGTTCAGATCCCAGTTGGGATGGTTATTAGCTTTGTGTCCATGGGTGAGTCACTGATTCACTCTCCTCCTCCTCCTCCTCCTCCTCCTCCTCCCCTTACAATTGGGAGTAAGTGACTTGGCTAGGATCACACAGCTAATAAATGTCTGTGGCTGGATTTGAACTCAGATCCTCCTGACTCCAGAGCTTGTGCTTTATCCACTGTGCCACCTAGTTCCTCCAACTGAACCATTCTTGAGCCTCAGTTCCCTCATCTTTGAGACAAATATGATAATAGGACTCACCTGTACTCACTTCACAGCGTTGTTGTGAGCAAAGTGCTTTGTAAACCTGATGATACCATATAAATGTGAATTATTATTATTAAAGGCAATCTTGCCTACCTAGTAATAAACCCTGAGTGGAATATGTAGTAATTGAAGAAATGGAAGGATGTTCCAGACAAGGATGGATGATTTCAATCCCTTTTTGTAAGAAGTCATAAAAACGGGGGGGGGGGGGGGGGGACCAAAACCCAACAATAAGATAAGCCAAGGACAGTGGATTTAAGTTCACCCCAAAGGTATTTGTTCACCTACTCAGGGAAAGAAAATGGGTCTCAGTGTTGAGAAAATCTGCTCAATGTTTTAAAAATGACATTCTGTGGCTAAGCAGGTTCTGTCACCTCAGTGTAATGGAGACTTCACTGTCAAGAAGAATGAATGACAAGCATAAAGAGCATCCTGAAATATGGGAAGGTCTACAGGAAATTATTCTAAGGAGGCAAAAGGAGAGTGATGAATAAGGGATACACTGTGCTTGGCACGTAGTGGGTGTTTCATAACTCCTTGAATGTGGATGTGCTATCATAAGTATTCGGAGAGGTTGTATATTCACTGAATTAGTTATTTATAAGTTGCATCAATGTCTGCATGGATAACTGGACCTTTTGTTGCAAAATTAAGTATAATCTGCAACATATGCAAAAAGTGAAACACAACTTAAAAAATACAATGGCACAAAAATAAAAACGAATAAAATGGCACCCCAGCTATTTTCCTCACAAATAGGAAGAAATATATTAGAATTTGGAGGTCTGTGGAAAACATGTTACTAAGATTTTATGTATTTATTTATTTTGCTGGAGCAGTGATTTAATTGATATTAGAAACCCACACTGAGGAATTTCCTCTATCAATGCATAAGGGCACTTGCTCTGTAACTTAGAGTGTTAGAGCAGGGGTTCTTGACTTCCATGATGTCACGGACTCCTCTGGCAATCTGATGAAGCCTATGGATTCTTCAAAATAATGTTTTTAAATTCACAAAACAAATTAGGCAGCCAATTAATAAAATGTATTAAGCACCTACTATGTGCCAGCTGCTATGCTAAGATTCAGAAAGAGATGAAAGGTAGTCCCTACCCTCAAGGAGCTAATAATCTAATGGGGGAGACAATGAGCAAACAAATATGTACCCCAAAAAAGCTATAAATAGGATAAATATGAAATAATTAAAAGAGGGAGGGCACTAGAATTAAGAGGGGTTGGGAAAGACTTTCTATGGATGATGGACTTGGGGAGCAGCTAGGTGGCACAATGAATAGAACACTGGCCCTAAAGTCAGGAGGACCTGAGTTCAAATCCTTCCTCAGACACTTGACTAGCTGTGTGACCCTAGGCAAGTCACTTAACCCTTATTGTCTTAAACATCTAGGGCTATCTCCAGTTGTTCTGAAATATATCTTGACATATATAGGACCTACATGGCTCTGGAGGAGAGAGTAAGCTGGTGACTTTGCACAGCCCTTCCTCACTTAAATCCAATTCATTGCCAGTCATGGTCCTCTTTGAGAACAAAGGACAAACAACAAGAATATGATGGATTTTAGTTTGGACTTAAAGGAAGCCAGTACATAGGTATGACAAGGCAGAGCATTCCAGGCATGGGAGACAGAGAAAATTCTTGGAGCCAAGAGATAAGTGTCTTATTTGTGGAAAGGCCAGGGGCAACACAGGTACATAGTGGGGATTAAGGTATAAGAAGACTAGAAGTGGGTGGGGAAGCTAGGCTATGAAGGACTTTGAAAGCCAAATGGAGGATTTTGTATTTTATTCTGCAGGTGATAGGAAGCCTCTGGAATCTATTCTGATAGAAGGCTATCGTGATGGTAGAGGTATGAGGTGATGAGGTCCTGCACCAGAGAGACAACAGGTTTATGAGAGATGTTGCAAAGGTGAGATTGACAGGCCATCCAACAGATAGGATATGGGGGATGAGAGATAGTAAGGAATCGAGGGTGACACCTAGGTTTTGAGCCTGGCCTGAGGAACTAGGAGGATGGTGTTGCTCTCTATAGTAAAAGGGCATGTAGGAAGAAAGAGAATGAGTTCAGTTTTGGATATGTTTAAGGTATCTTGTAAGACATCCAGTTTGAGATGTCTGAAAGGCATTTGAAGATACAAGATTGGAAGTCTTCAGAGAAGTTAGGGCAGAATAGATAGATTTGAGAATCAACAGCATAGTATGTATGATAATTAGTGATGTGGTAATTAAATCCATGGGAACTGATGAGATCACCAAGTGAAGAAGTATAGAGGGACAAGAGAAGAATGCTTGGGATAGAACCCTGTAGGACACCTATGGTGAGAGGGCATGATCTAGATGATGATCCTGCAAAGTAGACTGAGACATAGTGGTCAGATAAGTAGGAAGAGAACCAGGAGAGAGGGGTGTCCCAAAAACCTAGAAAGAAGAAAGTCAAGGACAAGAAAGTGATCAACAGTATCTAATGCTACAGAGACATCAAGAAGAATGTAGATTAAGGAAAGGTCATGGGACTTGGCAATTAAGAGAGCATTGGTAACTTTAGAGAAATCACTTTTGGTGGAATGATGAAGTCGGAAGCCATGTTTTAAGGGAAGTGAATGAGAGGAGAGAAAGTGGAGGCAGCTATCATAAATGATCTTTTCAAGGAATTTAGTCACTAAGGGCAGAAGAAATATAGGACGATAGCAGGGATAGAAGGATCAAATGAAGGTTTTTTGAGGATAGGGAAGACATGGGCATGTTAGTAGGCAGTAGGGAAGGAGTCAGTAGACAGGGAGAGATGGAGTGGGGAATGACAGAAGTGACAATCTTTTGGCATAGACAGGATGGAATGGAATCATTTGAACAAGGAGAGGTTACCCTTGGTAAGGAGTAAGGCCACTTCTTCATGTGAGATAAGGGTGAAGAGGGAGATTGTGGCAGAAGACATGTAAGTGATATGAGATGAAAAAACGGAGAGAAGAGAGAAATCATGGTGAATGGTCTCAATTTTTTCTGTAAAATATGAGTTAAGGCTCTCAGTTGAGAGAGTGGGAGGAGGGAGAGTCACAGAAGGAATGAAATGGTTTGACAGAAAGTGTGATAGTGAGTTGATAAAAGAGGTATTGTAAGACTGCCTAGCAGCAGTGAGTGCTGAGTTGAAGATGAATAACACAGATTTGTAGTGGACCCAATCAGATAGTTGCGTAATATTCTCTACCTTTGCTCAGCAGTACATGTGTTGTAGGGAAGGAGAAGTTGAAGGCTGTCGATGGTGGCAGCAATCCAAGGCTAAGGATTGGCAGGGCACAGTCAGTGAAATGATAAAGGGACTCAAGAGAAGAAGAGAGGGTAGAGTTGAACTTGTTCAACAAGGGGTCAAGATAGGGCAAAGAGGGAGTGTGGTAAGTGCAGAGGAGATGGCTTGGAAAAGACAACTGAGAAGTTGAGAAAGAAGTGGTGTAGAGGAAGAGTAGAGTTTGGCAAGGGCAGACAGAGAGGGACAAAGCCAATAGATTATGGTCAGATAAGGGGATTTCAGAATACCTAAACATGGAGGTGGCCCTTTTGAGGGTGATGGCAAGACCAAGGTTATGGACCATCTTTGTGTGTAGCTGAGGTGGGGTGGAAGAGTAAGTCCTGGAGGGGCAGCTAGGTGGCACAGTGGATAGAGCACCGGCCCTGGAGTCAGGAGTACCTGAGTTCAAATCCGGCCTCAGACACTTAACACTTACTATCTGTGTGACCCGGGGCAAGTCACTTAACTCCAATTGCCTCACTAAAAAAAAAAAAAAAAAGAGAGAGTAGGTCCTGGGAAGTGAGTAGGTTGAGGACCTTAGTAGTCAGTGTGTTTGAGGGATAGTCAATATGTATGTTCAGTTCTCCAAATGTGAAGGTAGGAATTGGGGAGGAGAGAAAATTGTGAGCCAGGTACTGAACTCATCGAGGAAGAAAGGGAAGTGACTTGGAGGTCTGTAGTTAACAGCTACAAGGATTTTGACAGGTCTGAACTGCATGAACTTCAAGGGAGGAAAGGTTATTGAGTAATAGAGGTAGGGGAGAACCTGGAAGTGGCAATGGGGAGCAAGGAGATAGAAATTCCAGCTTACCTTCCTTGACCTTGAGCTGAGAGGAATGAGTGAAGATGCAACCAATGCTGGAAAGGATGACCTAAGTGGCTTGTAACGATTGGAATAATGCCATCTGCTGGATACTTACTGTAGAAGAGTTCTGCCCATGAAGGGAAGGTCTTTGAGGGCAAGACCAGGAGTCTTTTCTTCAGGATTCAGGAAGTGACGCGGACTAGTGGGAGGAGGAAGGAAGAGACTGGCGCTCAGTCTGGGGCTCTTCCTTTTGGACTCTGGCGGAGAGCGGAGCTAGAAATGTGCTCTCCCTTTAATAGATAGGAATCTAGGCCTTTCTTTTTCTTTACCAAATTCTTATTCTCCTTAATAAATGCTTAAAAGCCTAACTCTTGCTAAAGCTTATAATTTATTGGCGACCACTCATTAAATAGTTTAGACAGTTTAGCTAGAATTTTAACCCTTAACAGATGGCTGACCACGAAGAGGAAAGCTAAACCTGTCTTCTGATCTTCTGGTTGGGTAAGAAATTTCCCCTCCCTCTCCCTTTAACTGCTAAGTACTGGTGTACTGGCTGTGTTTTCCTTTAAATTTTTTCGAATGGACCTTTTAAACTCCCTAATTATCCTATTTTTGATTTTAGTCTGTTTAACCAGACAAATGGGAGATAAGATCATGTTAATGCTTTGTTTTTGTGGATTTTCTATTTTTATTTTTCTTTTTGTTAAAAGAGCCAGCAACTTACTCACACAAGGAAATATCTCTCCCTCTCCCAACCATGCTTTTTCTGAGAAGCCTGAAGAGATTCCCGCAGCTTTTCCCAGTTCTAACAGTAATTGTTGCTTTAATTTTGCATGCCTGGAGGCAATGACCCACCCTCTAGAAGCTTTTAATCCCCTAGCACCTGGAGGCAAAGTGGGGGAAGAGGAATCCAGGCCTGAGTTCAAAATCAAGTCTGATTCAAATTGCTCTGGTCCCTCCCCTCCTCTCCAGACCCCACCCTCTACTCCTCACATGGCCAAGCCCATTGCTTCCCCTGCCTGGGAAGTCCAGAGATCTGATGCGCATGCTCAACTTTTTCTACCTGCATTTGCAGCTTCAGGCTCAGCCCTTCCCCGGCCTGGCTGTGCTTCTGAGACAACCTTAGAAAACCCTTTAAATTCCAGATATGCTCGATTTGTTCATAATTTTGCTAACCTGCTTTTGTCTTTAATTAGTAATCTTATAAAGCATTTGTATGGTGAAAAGACTGACAGACAATATAGAGGGGTTAAAGAAGAAAAACTTAAGCTGAATAAGAATGACAATCATCAACATAGTTCAAGACTCTGCTTTTGCCATGGAAGGGTATATATTTTACAGAAATGTAGAAGTAAGCAGCAAGGTATTGATATGAGTATTGGGGATTTTAGATATCGGAATCAAGAGTGTTCTGAATTCACTCAGATTATTAACAGTATCAGTTCAGAGGTTACATAGGATTTCTATGCTATTACATATACATTTTGAAATTAATGGTATGGGTTTATTTTCATAGAGATTTTCATGCTTTTGAGGTTGTGTTTTATACTTAGTTTTTAAAACAAGGAGAATATTTGTAAAAGTTTTTTATAGTCATGTGATCAAGTTTATATTTTATAATACTCTTATTAAGTTCATATTCATTTATATTTCCTTAGTTTGAATTTCATTGTCTTTTATTGTTCCATGTGTATTTTCTTCTATTCATTTATCTATCTAATTTTGAAACATTGCAAGATGGTTTTGTTTTTATTATACAATGTTAATTCTAGGAGTATTGTGCTCCCATATTCTGAGTTGTTTGTTTTTGTTATTTTTTCTCAACTGATTATTTGATCAAACTCTTTGAAGCATTTCCCTGGCAAATTGGTTGCCATGGCAAGTGTAAAGAAGTATTATTTTTGATAAGCATATTCAAAAAAAAAAAAGAGGGGAACATTTGTAAAAGTTTTCTTTTTTCAAAAAAAAAAAGTTTTCTTTGAGATTCTGTTGTGCTTTAACTTGTATTTAAATATGTTCAGATTTTTCACAAAAGTAATTGTATACTAAGTAAAAAAAAATGGGTATTATTTGAAATTGTTGCGTAATTATATATTGTGTTCTGAGTCAAGATGTATTCACATTTTTTGCAATCATTTATTATCCTCAATTTTAAATCCATATGAGACTTGGATTATGGGAACTTATCATTTAAGACATTAATTGCCTTTATTCTGAGTTATCAGATGCCAGTTGGCCAAGATGCCATCCAATCACAAGAGGAATACATGCAAGAGCAGACACTGAACTGTCACATGAGGGGAGACATGCATGAAGTCAAGGTATGGCCGAGGGAACGGCTTTTGACAAATGTTGAGGTTGGATTCTCTTGGTTTAATATTTTATTCTCTTTTTCCCCACGATATTGTACAGATGGCTGGAAGTATTCATCCCACCCATCTCACTTCTACACCTGGCTTCTATGCTCCCTCCTATATGCCTGATGCCATGGACATCTCAATCCCATGCATCTGATTAAGTCTGACTCAGTTTCTTCCAATATGTTCGGTGGCATGGACATATATTCCATCCACCTATTTTAAGCCTGGCATACTGTATGGGCAGTACATATTGCTCAAGTGTGGGAATGCTCATATCCCATCATTTCTCTGTTCTTTTATGGTAACCCCCATAATTATCTCAGATGTCATGATAAATACAGTGTTGAATTTGGCCTTGACACCTGTTACCAATTATATTAGATTTTTAAATTTCTCATAATGGCATGAGGATAATTAGGCAGATGATGCAAAAAGTGATAAAACAAAGATAAAAATTATTTTTATTAATTAATATTGCAGCAATTGTCTTCTCAATTACCCTCCATGAGGGGGGACTATAGTAAGATTATAATTTTAAAGAATGTTTCAATTTTTGTTTTATTATATGTTTCATGTGTAACAACTAAGATTCTGAATTCCCTTAGACATGTTTTTGAGAACTTTCATTGTTTGATTTGATTATTGACAAAGCTATTTTAAAGTTGTGTTAAGCTCAATTTTGTAGGAAATTTTCCTGGCTGATTACCAGCATCCACACATCAACCCCTGAAAAGACTTCCATTCCAGGACTACACCTAGAGGACATCTGAGAAAAGACTTTCAGAGACTTTAAATGAACAGTTTTGATTTGTTGTTTTTGTTGTTTTTTTTTCTCTTTCTGTTATAATATACACCATCTGTAACATGTATTCTCTGCAGAGGCCCTCCCTTTGCAAGACTAATGTCAAAGCGTCGGTTCATGAGGACAAAAAAAAAAAAAATCGCCCCTCTGAACAAAACTTTCCTCTCTTCCTTTTCTATATTGTTGTTCACATATTATTAGTTAGCAATAGTTATTATATTCTTTTTACTGTTCCGTCAAGGAAACATTTTGTTTCTTGAGGAACAACAGGGGGGACTGTAACGATTGGAATAATGCCATCTGCTGGATACTTACTGTAGAAGAGTTCTGCCCATGAAGGGAAGGTCTTTGAGGGCAAGACCAGGAGTCTTTTCTTCAGGATTCAGGAAGTGACGCGGACTAGTGGGAGGAGGAAGGAAGAGACTGGCGCTCAGTCTGGGGCTCTTCCTTTTGGACTCTGGCGGAGAGCGGAGCTAGAAATGTGCTCTCCCTTTAATAGATAGGAATCTAGGCCTTTCTTTTTCTTTACCAAATTCTTATTCTCCTTAATAAATGCTTAAAAGCCTAACTCTTGCTAAAGCTTATAATTTATTGGCGACCACTCATTAAATAGTTTAGACAGTTTAGCTAGAATTTTAACCCTTAACAGGCTGTATCTTTGGAGTGGGGTGGAGGGAGAGTCAGGTTTCCATAATAGCTAGAAGATGGAAGGAGTGAGAGAGGAAAACATTCAGAATGAAAAGAATTGCAATTCCAAAAGAAACAAATTGTAATTATAAAAATATAATGTTTTCTTAGACCCCCTGGAATCTGAGGGTTCACAGTTAAGAACTCCTGCCTTATTGAATTATTTAAGGCATGGACAAGTTAAGTGACTTGACTAGAATCACACAGCCAGCATGTGTCAAAGGCAAAAGTTTCACCCAGGCCTTCCTGACTCCAATGTGACCTGGTATTGGTATCACCTGGCATTACCAGGCTTCTTCCCATAAGGAAATTCAACAACTACAAAAATGACCATATGAAGATCCCATAGAGGAGCAAAATAAAAAGATGAAGTTTAAAAATCACCATCATCATTTGTGTTTGAGGTAGGGAAGTGTCCATTGTCATCCTAGTCCCATAGGAAAAACACCAAGGAGCTGGCATGGTTGTATAATGTGTATTTGCTTTCACATCAGTATTTCAAGGTTCCATATGTACTCTTAGCCATCATCATGGACATCCCTCCATAGGCACAGACTGTAACCTAGCCATACATTCTTATCTCATATGGTTCTTTTTCAATTTTCTTTCCTATATGTCCCGGAGGCGCTCTTTCTAATGCTCTAGAAACAATCCTGGGGTCTTTTCTGGGGCAACAATGGAACACGTGGGAGGTTCATTTGTTGTCCCTTGCTCTCACAACAGTACTGACTCCCCTCCCTTTCACATCATACATGTTTCACATCTTTTCTGGGCCTAGAGGATGTGTATAAAGTCATTTCTCTGGCACATCAGCTCCCCCACAATATGTAATGTATTTTTTCTAGTGTCCTTTAGGTTACCTGCAGTTGCTGGGCACAATGCCTGGCACATAATAAGCCCTTAATAAATACTGATGGATCGATTGATTGAGATTGTGGCTCTCCACAATTCACAGCCATTTACTATTCCTGGGAGAAAATAAATATTAATAAGACAAACTTTTGGTTGTAGGGAACAGCTTGGGGTCCCTAAAACTCATCATTTCTCACCAGGCTACACTCTTCTAGACTCTCCAGAATCTCACCATCCTTGCAAGATCACACTGACTTTGGAACTCACACTTCCTGTACCCCCTGTCCTCCCTTTGATTCCAGAGGGCAATGGGAGAGGATCTCCTCCAAGATCCCCACTTATGGAGGGCACTCAGGGGCGCCATCTTGTAATGTCCTACCTGACTGCAATGAAATTTTTAAAAATCCATTTTCTTAAAAAGTATCCACTATGTGAAAAACACTGTACTGGGCAACAGGAATACAAAGGCAGACAAGAGAAAAACAAGCTCTCTTCAAGAAGCTTGTGCACTACTGACACCTCCTCTGTCATCTCTCTCCAGTCACACTGACCATGATCTTTTCCATATTCTATTAGAATTTCTCCCAGTTAAGAGCTATCTTAAAATTGATACCTGATACCTTGAAAATGCTATTAGCTCCAGCATATATTTCCACTGCATGTTTGACCAAGTCCAGCAACAATTACTGGCTTGATTTTTTTTGAGAATTATTTCTCTTTTCTCATATTAACTATGTTTGGATCCTGAGGCATTAGAATTCAATGCAGGTGGCTCTAGAAGGAGAAGAGATGGCTTCAGAAATGCATCTGATTGTATGCTCTAATTATAAAAAACAAACCAACAAAGACTTCCTGAAGACAAAAACAACCCAGATAACAACAACCATCATCTAAACCAACATTGTCAGGCAGATCAAGCCATACTCTTTAGAGGGTAATGGAAAGTGAACATGAACATGTCAGATAAATGGAAAGCCACCGGCCGCATTTTCGCCTAATTCAAACACAACTGCCTCTGCAAAACAATTACCCTGACAACCGGCCACCTGAATCAGGCCAGAAATTTGTATGACACAGCCTCTTAGAAAAGAAGAAATCAGTGACCAGGGAGTCAATGGGGCTTAAAAGAACACGGAAAAGAGATATGGATTCCAAAAATCTCTGTGGTCTCTTAAGGACCAGAAAGTGGGCATTTAAGTAGGGCAGTCTGTAACAGATTGGTAAATGCAAAAACTTTATTAAATACAAATATTTACTTTTTGCAATCATTTGTATCACTTAAATATACACAGGGAGGGAGAAAGTTTGAAGCGGAAAAATGCAAGAAAAAAAGCGACAATAAAATATTTTTTTAATACACTGGTGTAGGGGCAGCTAGGTGGCGCAATGGATAGAGCACCGGCCCTGGAGTCAGGAGTACCTGAGTTCAAATCCGGCCTCAGACACTTAACACTTACTAGCTGTGTGACCCTGGGCAAGTCACTTAACCCCAATTGCCTCACTAAAAAAAAAAAAAAAAGAGGTGAAAACAAAAAAAGTCAGTAGGCACCAAAACAAATAAAGCAATTTGTTTCTTCCTTGTTACCTTTAAAAATGGCTTTAAAACAGTGCATACCCTTTGACCCAGCAATACCACTATTAGGTCTTTTTCCCAAAGAGATCATAAAAAGGGAAAAGGACCCACATGTACAAAAATATTTATAGCTGCTCTTTTTGTGATGGCAAGGAATTGGAAATTGAGGAATTGCCCATCAACTGGGGAATGGATGAACAAGTTGTGGTATATGAATGTAATGGAATACTATTGTGCTGTAAGAAACGATGAGCAGGTAGATTTCAGAGAAACCTGGAAGGACTTGCATGAACTGATGATGAGTGAGATGAGCAGAACCAGGAGAACATTGTACACAGTATCATCAACATTATGTGCTGATCAACTGTGATGGACTTGACTCTTCTCAGCAATACAACAGTACAAGATAGTTCCAAAAGACTTATCATGGAAAATGCTCTCCAAATCCAGGAAAAAAAAAAAAGAACTGTGGAATATGGATGCAGATTGAACCATACTATTTCTTTTCTTTTTGGTGCTGTTGGTTTTCTTTTTTGAGGTTTTCCCTTTATGTTCTGATTCTTCTTTCACAGCAAAACTAATGCAGAAATATGTTTAATGTGATTGTGCTTATATAACCTATCCCAGATTACTTGCTGCCTCGGGGAGGGGGAGGGAGGGGAGGGAGGGAGAAAAATTTAAAACTAGAAATCTTGTAAAAACAAATGTTGAAAACTATCTCTACATGTAACTGGAAAATAATAAAATACCTTTATAATTTTTTTTAAATGGCTTTAAAAAACCCAAATTATATGTAAAGGAAGTTCCCAGTTCCTTGCAAAATCTTCTTTCTTGTAATGCAGTGGGAGAAGCACTGAATTTGGGGATGGAGGACCATGAGTCCAAACCCTGACACTGTAATAATTTGTGTGACTTTGGGCAAGTCATTGCCCCTTCTGGGTCTTACTTTCCCTATATGTAAAAAGGAAGGGGGTTGGTGTGGATGACTTCTGGAATCCCTTCCAGCTCTAAAGGCTTATGACTCAGTGATCTTCTTTATTTGTTGAAATGTTTGTGTTTGCTAGTGAGTGTTAAATTCATAATAATACAGAGAGGAAAAAAAAGTAAGTGAATATTTCTGATGACATCTCCTCATTTCCTACTCAGTTGCTTTCATTTTGGACTTCTTGAGCTTTTCTACCATGCCTGGGTAAACTCATAATTGGGAAATGTCATCTTCTTTCAAGATCTAATTAGTCTTGTTACTCCCATGTTAGCAGTACTCTCTGTCCCCCTACCTCCTTTTTGGCATTCTTTTGCGAATGGTCTTCCCTCATTAGATTTAAACTTCTTGAGGTCAGGGATTGTATTTTTTTTTTTGTATCCCCAGGTTTAGCACACTGCCTGGCATTTACTAGGTGCTTAATAAATGAATTCTGACTATTGGCTTTTAATAACTACTCCATCCTCTAAAA